>NC_080746.1:50476499-50779529 GCF_020826845.1 Diceros bicornis minor
AGATTTCTGAAGATAAATGATTATTGCTTTAAGCCACTGAGTATTGGGGACATGGTTAACTGACACATCTACTTTGTATCAAAAGGGGAAGAAAAATAACAATTGCTGAATGCACGGTAAAGAGTTTAAAATAGAGGCTAAAGCACTGTCTCCAAAATCAGGTGTTGGTGGGCTCCCATCCCCCTCTGTTGCTACTTTGTTGTGTGACAAGTTACTACATTTCTAAGGCTCAATTTAGTTGAACAGTAATTTATTATCATAGTCACTACTTTGCAGGATTGTTATAAATATTAAATAAAACAATACAAAGTGCATCTTGCACTATTTCCATCTGTTTCTCTTCTCTATAATGCAGTTACTTCCTGATACTGAGAGAGACACAAAGAGTTGGACTTGCCTGGTCATTTTTCTGCTAATAATCTCCTAGAGAAAGAAGAGAAAATCACCTTAGAAAAGAATTTGAGTTGCTTGTAGTATTTGATTTTTTTTAAAGATGGTGAGATAACAGCAAGAATGTTAATTAGTTTTAACACTGAATGCATAACTGAGTGCATGAGAATTTTTTAACTCCTTATTTAACAAGTATTTAGTAAGACCTTGCTTCCTATCTTCCTTAAGCCTATAAAATGTGTTCATTAATCATTGCTATAATATCAAACTTAGACTGCTGAACATATGATGGCCATATGTCCCCACATTGATTAGAGAGTCTTACTGTTGTATAATTCATTCTCAAAGTAAATAAATCTCTAAATATATAATTAAATATGATTTGCATTTTGTACTCAGTAGGATTTTTCATTAAGATGAATTAGAAATTATGGGTGGAGGAAAGGCTTTTTCCACAACCTTCTCTGATTTATGCTTAGGAAAGTGTAATCACACAAAAAGCATCCTTCAGTTTCAGCAAAATCAGACAGAATTGAAGTTACAATCAAATATGTGTCAATTGCCAACAATATTATAACCACGTTGGTAATGCCAGAGAGATAGTAGGGGATAGTGAAAAATGGCGACGTGGAAAGAAGAAGAAGGTTTGGATTCTAGTTTGATCATTAATTATTGTGTAATTATAGGCCTTGGTTTCTCTATTTATAAAATGTTGGTACTCATGATTATATCACAGAGTTGGGGATTTGAGATAATATATATAAGGCTTAGCCCTTACAAGTGATCCATAAATTATTGTTGGTTTAGGGACACTGTGACTTCCAAGGGAATTTTAAAGTGTAAAGAGTCAAGACTATTCTATCTTCAGGAAAGTGTGCCACAGAATGTAGGAGTCAAGCAGATAATAAATCTGATAATAAATCATGGTGTACGCCTGTACTATATTCTTTGAGGTATAGAAACATGGTTAAAAGTTCAAGAGCTATAAAATCATCCAGTTTGGTTCAAGTCCAAGCTTTACTACATACAAGTTATAAAACTTTGAGCAGCATGATTAACTACTTTGTGCCTTATTTTCCTTATCTGTAAAGTGGGGTTAGTGTTATTTATTATTATTGTTATTGTGATTATAAAATTCCACACTACGTGTAAATCACTTAGCACTCTTTTGTATATAGGAAGAATTTAACAGTAATTTTGTTAGTTATTATCATTATTATTACTTTTAGTAGTAGTATTATTTTAATCTGGTTTCTAATACTAGCTCTCTAACTTAATGAACCTAGCCAACTCATTTAACTTTTCCAAACCTACCAAAAAATGGGCCGTTATGATTTTCAAGGATGATAACACGTGCAGAAGTCTCTGAAGGGTGCCTGGAACATGGTGGGTGCTATCTTATTTTTTGGTCACCCTTTTTATTTTCTCCAACAGGGATATGTTTTAGGTGTTTTGAAATAGGAAGTATCAAAATGAACCGGGCATTCTGAGCAGACGTATTGGAATAAGTGAGATATGAAATGGGTCTCCAAAGTTGACAGAAGTGGAACAAATGAAGATGGGCAAAGTTCACAGAGCAAGAACAAGTGTTGAGTGTAGAATTTGAAAGGAAAAGTAAAAAGCATGAGTTGGGGATGAAAGGATATAGTGTTGAATTGAAAGTGTGTAAGGCTGCCTGGCCTAGAAGGGTGCCAGAGTAAATAAGCACAAGTCCAGGCTGCAGGCAGGGGTAGCCGAGGAGAGAAAGTGATAGGAAGCGGTAGTGGTACGAGTGGAGATTAAAGTAAAGAAGGAAGTGGTTTAGAATTTAAGTAGCATATTTTCAGAGAAAAACAATCTAAAATGTATTTTGTTTTGTGTTATGTTGATGAAACAAATGGTTAGTTAAAATTTTTAATTTTACCATTACTCTTGATATTTTGTAGATATAACCTGAAAATTTTAGGTATCACAAGGGCAAAAGAAGTTGAAATAGACTTGGTAGACAAGGTCAAAATATAATTTCCCCAATATGCCTTTGATTTGTTTTCTTTTTCTTTTTCTTTTTTTCTGAGGAAGATTAGCCCTGAGCTAAGATCCTATGCCAATCCTCCTCCTTTTGCTGAGGAAGATTGCTCTGGGCTAACATCTGTGCCCATCTTCCTCTACTTTATATGGGACGACACAACAGCTTGGCTCGACAAGCTGCGCATCGGTCTGCGCTCAGGATCCAAACCTGCGAATCCTGGGCCGCTGAGCCGGAGCGCGCGAAGTTAACCGCTGTGCCACCAGGCAGGGGTCAATATGGCTTTGATTTTTGTATTGTTTCTGATTGTTAGGCATTGAGCATCATTTGCATATTGATTGCACGGGGCCAGGAGACAAGAACTGCGTCCAGTTCTCAGTTCTACCAGTTTCTAAGTGTGTGACTTGAGACAAATTGTTGATGTTTTCTAAGTCTTGGCTTCCTCATGTGTTGTGTTAAGGAGTTTTCAGAAAAATATATCTGCAGTTGCTGACCTCCAAGGACTATATGGCATGTCTGATATCTGAAATTTCCTAACATGTCATATTGGGTAAGCCATTGACCTCTCCAAGTCTCATTTTACTGACCTGAAAAGTGGCAATAATGTTACCTGCTTTGATTAATGAGTTATTGAATGATGGAGCTGAACTGAGTTAGCAGATATGAAAGTGCTTTGAAAATGGCAATTGCCATATAAATAGAAAGCGTGATTATTATAAATTAAAACAGATTTACTGGCTATGGCTCTGCATAGTGAATTAAAGCAATAAAGTTGTTAATTGAGAAGAAACAGGAGTAGCAATCTTTCTCATAGAGGGTAATCCAGAATTCATGTCGTCTAACGCTGCGGTTAATTGATTGGGGTTGGATCTGGTGAGTAATTCAGCTGAGTAACAGTCTGCCAATACAGTTTGCTATCTCCTGTCACGTTAAATCGTTTACAATGAACTCAGATTGAGAGAGAATATAAAGTATTGTATGACCTATAGCTATACGAAGAACAAAAACATTGAAATTGTTGGGAATGAAAGAGAGATGCGGATGTCGAAATCTGGCAAAAAAGGGAAAGTTTGGAACAGGTTCTTGAAGCCAAGGTGTCCAATTCAAAGTTAATGACCTCTCTTTACTCATTGTGTAGAATGAGCCTATTCACACTTTCCCACAAGCAAAATGCAAAAGACAGCTCTCTCTTTCCCTCTTTCTCTCTGCCTCCCTCCCTCCCTCTCTCTCTGCTCCATCTTGGAGTTCTATCAATTTCTATAGTTATAATTATTTTCGAACTTGTTTTCTGATTATCATCATAACTGCAGGTTGATAAAAACGAGCACGGTACTGTGAAAAGAATCTCGGGTATGGAAAGAGATAGACTTTGGGTTTAAATTCTCTCTCCATCATTAACTAGGTGAGAACGATCTCTGAGCCTCCATATCCTCTGTGAAACTGCATGCAGCGCTAACTCCTACATTAAAATGTGTAGGCAAGGAAATTGTTTAGCACAGTGTCTAGTTCTTTACATCACTTCAATGAATAATATTTTTTTCTATTTGGTGAATAAGGTATATGTTCAATGAACAACCCCTGCGTTGGTTCTTTTTGTTGTAACATGTTGCCAGTGTAGTGACTTCTCTGCCTTTTCACTATCCAGAGGGACACTTCTACCATCAACTTGGGAACTTGCCTATAATGTTATAAATATAAAACTTGCTTACAAATCAATTGATCTAGGGGCTTACTTCAGAATTCATACAGTAATATTGGGTCAATAATGAGAAAATTAGCATAGCTCTTGATGAAGAATGATAGATAGGCATCTAAAGTAATCCAGAGTTTTAATGAAATGAGTGGGATACTCAGTCACTTTCGTAATGAAATAAATGCCAGGTAAAATAATAATGAGACACCTTTACTTTTCTTGACACATTGCAAATACTAACACATTTGAGAGAAGGCAATGGTGATAAGGTTGTGGGTAAACAAGCCCTCAGAATCATTGTTGTCAGGATTGTGTCTGGATTCAACACCTGTGGAGTAAGGGGATGAGGCGTGACAATCTGATTGGAAAGGGGCCTAGGGCTTATGTGTTGAAGGCATGCTTGCTTGACAGACATGATATTTTTACTTGTATTATATGTTTATATCAGGACGTGGGACATTGGGAAAAAGGACTTGTCTAGTAACCATTTGAACAGAAGACTTACTTTTTAATAAACTGACATTCCACATTTATTTGGAGTAAATTGGAGGGAGATGGGTAATGAAGATTTTAAATTCTGGAAGGGACTACCGGCAATACAATCATGCTTTAAATCTGTCACTGATTTGAGAACAAGTTGTCAGTTTCTATCAAAATTTTAAATGCACAGACCTTTTATTTTATTTATTTATTTATTTATTTATTTATTTATTTATTTATTTATTTTTCTTGTGAGGAAGATCAGCCCTGAGCTAACATCTGTGCTAATCCTCCTCTTTTTGCTGGGGAAGACCGGCTCTGAGCTAACATCTATTGCCAATCCTCATCCTTTTTTTTTTTCCCCCCAAAGCACAGTAGATAGTTGTATGTCATAGTTGCACATCCTTCTAGTTGCTGTATGTGGGACTCCGCCTCAGCATGGCCGGACAAGCAGTGAGTCTGTGCACACCCGGGATCCGAACCCGGGCCACCAGTAGCGAAGCGTGGGCACTTAACCGCTAAGCCATGGGGCCGGCCCCTGCACAGACCTTTTAACCCAGAAACTTCACTTTTGGGATTCTTTCCTACAGCTATGCACACAATAACATCCCCAAAATGCTTGAAAAAGATGCTTGTGGAAACATTATTTATAATAATGAAAAATCAAAAACTATCTAAATGCCTAATAATTGGGTCTGATTAAACATAATAATTATGGAACACTTGGAAGCTCTTATACAGTTAAAGTGCATCTATTAATACTAGAAGCATCTCTAAGATAAAGTGAACATACATACCCACCCACAAAACAAAAACAAAAACAAAAGGTCCAGAACAGAATGTACAATATCCCTTATTTTTGTAATATCATATGTAGATAAACAGACATAAGTAGGAATACATACATATGTATTTATATACTTATTCAAATATTAATTGTCTGCTATGGGCTACAAAGGGGAAAAGGATGGGAACAGAAAATACTTTGAAGGATACTAAAATCTGTTAATAGATCAGGGCAGAGGAGCCAAAGTGAAGAGGAGACTTAACTTTCACTGCACACCATTTGAAATTTATTTTTTATTATATACATTTTAAAAGATCATTTAATACATAGTTTTAAAACATTCAGTTTAAAGACAAACGCATTAAGAAAATCAAAGCAAGATTCAACAAGTAGAAATATTCTAGTTTCTAGCATCAGCACCCATCCTATGATTGACCAATTTAATACCAACATCTATTAAAATTATACTATGTACAGTCCCAGTATTAGACTTAATCCTATTTTAAAAAAATTAACAGGACACGTTTCTTTATAGTCCACTAACTTCCAAATAGCAGGCCTACCAAGACAGACGTAAAGTCAGTGAAACATACAAAGCAAATTTGGGGTTCAATGAAGTTAAAATTAATAAATAATTTTTTAATACTCTTGTTGATTGATCAAGCTAGTCTGTAGATACGTTAGGTTTAGTCTCTCTTGTTTCCACATTAATATATCAGTTCTCTCTATGTGCACTGTGAAAGTCATAGAAACCTGATGGTGTACAAGTACAAAAATACAGATGGAGGATATAGTTATCTAATTAAATCTCAAATTCAGTTGCCGTTGAAGGAGGAGCAACATGCTCATAGATGTTTTTCTATTCCCATTTCAACATGCAGAGTTGCTTTCAGTTAAGTATATTTGTTTCACCAGGAAATGCCTATGGTTGCTTAGTTATGCCCTAGTTCTTTCCCAGCAATTATTTTTCTAGAGCAGCTGTTGTTTTCACGTAAACTGACTATAAATAGGAAATATGGTACACAGATATTTAAATGCACATAATTAGGAAAGATTAAATTTTCCAGTGTAGTCTATATTTATAAATGCATACGTACACAAAAACAGCTTTTGCATAATCCTTTTTAAAAAGTTAACAAGAACTAAATTAAGAAGATAAAAGATAAGGAATTAAAGATGATATGTTTACAGGGCAATTACATGACCTATTTACTGATACACGGTTTCCTGCTCCAAGTGTGTGTATGTTGCATTTAAAAGGTTAGTTCCTCATGGGGTTAAAAAAAGTATCTTGTGCTGAGGAATTTAGAATCACAAATCATCCCCCACAGTTGACTGGATATCCCACCTCTGATTTATTACAGCATCCTGAGTGACTCTGAGAAATTAAATAACCTTTCCAAGGTTACACTTAGAAGTGTATAAAAGCAAGAGTTTCTTAAAGTCAGATATCAGTTCAAAAAATGAAAGATATTTGTAAAATCAAGAATATTAAAATATGGGATGGTCCGTATGTAAGAGTCAGCTTCGCAACACCTAAGTGTTTTTAAAATTACAGTAATCACTTGACAGAAATGATGTAGATATTTTCCTGCAGCAGGATGAGAATGAGGAGGAGGTGGTTGTTCTAGAGAACATAAAATACTTTCCCAATGGAATTAAGCATGAATCTAAGGTACACACATAGAATTGCTTATTAGACAAGGTATAAGGCAGTATTCTAATCATATATTTAGGAGTCAACGCCTTGGATCCAGCCCCAATTTCTGATTCAGTAGGTCAAGAGTTAAATCGAAGCATTGGTATTTTTAACAAGTCCCCAGGTGACGCTGACACTGCAGGTCCAAACCACTGCTTTCAGATACAGCATGGCAAGTTTAGAGTGAATGTGTGCTGAATAATTTAAGTAAGTCAATTAAATAAGTTAACCATTTTTCTTCATTATGTCTACCATCTTTCCATTTTTCTACATCAACGGTTGCCAATGCATGTCAAATACATATATATTTGAATATCTTTAAGTGAGGTGTGTTCCATTCTAGTTCACATCAATATGTACACTAGTATCTTACTCTTATTTTGATATGCACATTTATGTTATTTACCTTTCCCAGGAGGTTTTCGACTTTGTGAATCTCACCATGGTCCCCTTGGGTAATTGTATTCACTCATTGTTTGAATTGCCATCTGTAACTTAATAACTTTCAAATCTCTTCCTTTGACCCAGAGGTCTCATTCAACGTAAATATATTAAGTGCCTTCTATTTGTCAAACATTGTGCTAAGTGTTAGGAGCCTTCTAAGTACTGACACTTAAGGAAAATATTGTGGTCATTTATACTCATCATGGCTCACATCCCATTACCCTTGGCCACTGCTTAAGAGATGAGTGCTTCTGATCATCTGTCCTCTACTCTAAGTTTACCCTTATACTTCTCTCTACTGCCTATGTCTTAATCTGACTTCCTTCTCCTCACATAACTAATGGACCCCTTTATCCCTCTATTGTGCTGGATGGATAATCAATTCCGTAACTACCGCAATCCTCTACATTCTCAAACTACTCACTGACTGAATATCTCCCATACCTTGTATCTCAGCATAAACATTTTTTTTCTTCTGTGAATTTGACTTATTCTATAATCCTTTTTAGTGGAACCTCTTTATTTTCTCATATTTTATATACTTTGGTATTCAGAAGTGAGTTCATTGTCCTCCACACCTTTCATTGCTATTCCAAATAACCACTGCCTCATAGGTCTGTAAAAAGTCAGGCTTCATTGAGACTCTGGTTACACCACCATCTATCACATCTTTGTTGTTAACTCCTGGCCATGCCTTTTATTCTTAAGGAAGTTAAGACTGTGGCTTATCCTCTCTACGCCAAGTCCTACTGTCATTTTGTGTCTTCATTCTGCTTGTGATGACTTGTTTAACATTCTGACCCTGATCATGGCACTTGCCAGCCTACATTATAATTTCTTATTGACGTGTCTGTAAGCTCACAAAAGTGGGGACTCTTCTTTGAAACTACATTTATCTCACAACTACCTAGTGGATACTGTTCCGTGGTATTTCACATTTCTTAAATAAATGGTTAAATGAATGAGTAAATAATACCTTGACGATGTGGCAGGATTATAGAATAAAGGGTGTTTTGTTTGTTTGTTTATAATAATGGAGAATTCAAATGTAAAAAAGGAGCAAAGAACCATTGAAGAGGGAGAAAATTGCAGAGGAGGAGAGATTTAACTGAAGAAGCCAGTAGAATGGTCAGTGGGATATCAGCAACTCCAAGTAAGTAAGGTTGATATAGATGGTGATGATAATGAGAATAAAGGAAAAAATAACAGAGCAAAGAATCTCTTCTCAGGGAGGTACATGGAAAGGAAATATAATATTTGTGAGTAATGTTTGCAAATCCTAAAAAAGGGAAATGGAACTAAGCAAAATATTGTCAACAAAGGAGTTTATAGATTCATTACTTATCCATTTCACAAAAAATTATCCAAACTATAATGGCATAAAACAATAATAATATTTGTTATCTATTACAGTTTTCACAGGGCAGGGATTTAAGGGCAGTTTAACTGGGTAGTTCTGTCTTGCAGTCTTTCAAAAGGTTAAAGTCAAAATGTAGTAGTCCAAGGTCGTAGTCGTTTGAAAGCTTGACTGAGGCTGGAGAATCCACTCCCCAGGTGGCTCTCTCAAAAGATTGGCAAATTGGTGCTGGCTGTTGGAAAGCTGGCTGTTCCTCTCCAAGTGGGCCTCTCCACAGGTAATATTGAGTGTCTTGGTGACATGGCTAGCTTCCCCTGGAGTGAGTATTCCACAGGTCAAAGCAGAAGCTACAATGTCTTTTATGACCTAACCTGGGAAGTTATACATCATCACTTATACCATATTCTATTGGTCACGCAGGCCAGCTATGATTGTGTGTAGAAAGGGTCTATAAATGGCAGGAATACCAGAAGGTAGGGATCATTATGGGTCATCAGAGGCTGGCTACCACTTTAAGATTAAACAAACTAAGGTTTGTACCTCTGAAACCATGTATCTGCAAGTTCTGAGCAGAAGGTTGGTCTTGTACATTACTTTTTATTCATTATCTTTGAGTTTTATAACAATTTGAAGTTAAGTTAGTTGAAGTCAGTTAAACACATGTAAACTCTTTTACTTTTGAGATGAAATCTTATATTCTACTCAACTTTGGTGTCTGTGATAAACTCTAGGATAAAAATACATTCTAATAAGCATATTTCCATGTTTATAAATAGTAATGCTTATTGACCAAAATGTGTTAGGCATTGGGCTAATTACTGTACATAGATTATCAAATTTAACTTATGACTATTTGAAATGATTTATTGTCTCCATTTTACAATGAAAGGACTGAGGTTTAGGAAGTTTAAGATCTTGTCAAGGCCATGCAAAAGATCTGGATGTGGATTATAACATTCAGTGAAACCCTCTAATTTATCCCAGCCAGCATTTACAAAAGTGGGTTGTTTCAATGTAGCCCTAGACCTGAAGAAGGCTCTGAAGCAAAAGGGTCCCAGAACAATGTTTGGGAATGACTTGATGTTGTATCTCCTTATTGGATAATCAGAGTTCACAGTAACATACTAAAGAATTTGTAAGTCCTACAGTAAAGAAACATTTTAAATTTTCTTTGATCCAAGATTTTTCTAACTTACACTCTCATGAAACTATCTTTAAAATCATATACAATTTAATAAGGAAAACAATTGTGGAAATACTTCACTTTATCTATGTAGTTATCTATCTATTTAAAGTTTAGAATTATCTCAACTGGCCACTTTCTAAGCAATTCAGATTTATATAGTAAATATTTATTAGGTGTCTTCTAGAGGTGTCGCAAGGTTTTTCAGAAAGGAGGAAGACATGACCTCATGATTTTCACTGCACTTAGAATAAATGTCAAGCTCCTTACCTCCGTCTACAAAGTCATGCATTGCCTGGCCGCTGTCTGCTTCTCCAGCTTGTGGGCCTGCTTTCCCTCACTGGCCACGCTCTTCTATTCTGGCCTTTATTTAATTCCTCCAGCATATGAGGCTTTCTCCAACTGTAACGTCTTGCATGTTGTAGTCTATCTTTCTAAAATACTCTTTTTCAAATGTTGGTATAGTTTACTCTTTTATTATTTCTCAACTTAAATGACCCTCTTTAGTGAAGTCTTATTTGACCATGTGACATAATGTAGGACACACACATCGTTGTCTCTCACAGATCTCTTGATTGTCTTATTTATAACATTATCACAATTTATCATATATTTCATTTGTACATATATGTGTGTATGTGTATATATATAATGTGTATATGATATATGTGTATATATATTTCCTTGCTTATTTTCTCTTTTTCGTGCTGTGTTCTTTATGAGAGCCAGGGCCATGCATTTTTTGTTTTCCTAATATATACTCAAAACCCAGAGCATTTCCTGGCCTATAATATGTATTCAATGTACATATGTAAACGAACGATGAAATTAATAGCTAATTACAGAACCTAATAAAATGAAGTGCTTGTTATAAAGCAAGCACTATTATAAAGACTCTTTACATGTGCAATTATTTGACTATTATATCTCTATTTTTAGATGAGAAAACTAAGATGGACACAAGATAAATAACTTGTCCAAGATCATACTGCTAGTATTTGGCCAGGCCAGGATTTGATCCAGATAATCTTTAGAGAGTTGTATTTTTGACCACTGGGCTAGGGCATGTACATTATTGATTGAATAAATTAATATGTAAATAACTTAGGATGGAACATCCAAACATACAGAAATAACTAATGTACAAGATATATTTTGATAAGTTATAGAACTGTTCCTCATATATTTATTTACAAACGTGCCAGGCTTTAGACAAGGTGCTATGGAGGCAACGAGACATTGTCTTGTGAGGGAGAAAGAGACATACATGAATAATTTTAGTATAATGGGGTGCTCAGAGAGTTAAAGAGCAAGCATAGAATATTATTGTTGGAACATAGATCTTGAGAGTCAGAGTCGACTCCCTAGAAGAGGTAACATCTAATATGATTCTTAAAGGATAATAGTAAGTACTCATTGAATAAAGATTTTTGAGGAAAACATCCCAGGCAGGGCATAAGCAGAAGCACCAATATAAAGAAGTACATGTCCTGCCCAGGAAATGACCAGTGGCTTTGTGTCACTACAGCATAAAGTAAAAAGCCAAGAACCTTAAGAGGTCAAGTCAGAAGAGCCAGGATCTCAAAGTTCTCAGGACAGAATTGTAACCAATGAAATATAGGAATGCCTTTTGCATAGGATGGATTTGAACTTTGTTTTGAATAACTGTGCTTTGGGGAAGAGTTCTATAACTGAAAGTTGTTCCAGTCAATGAAAATACTGGGAGCAGAGGTAGAAATTGTGTGTATATTTTCAGGGAACAGAGGAGTGGTGGTATCATGACATCACTGGGTCATTTCATTCATATTTACTGGGAAGAGCTCGAATTATAAGAGTTAGGTTGGCACAAGAAGAGTGAGATTGAGGATTGATAAGTAGAGAAACTGAGAGAGAAGCCCGGTGCCTAGCACTGCAACTTTAGTAAGCTGCCCTAACCTTACTGAACCTCAATTCAATCTATGTATTCCCACATCGTGAAAATAACATTGACATTGATAATAGGAATGATAGACTTTGTATTCCAAATGCCAGGCTAATGCCTGATATTTCACAGGTGTGAAGTAAAAAGTAGTATTTTTGTAGTTGCTGGCATTGTTGTTATTGTAAAGAATATGACAACACAGAGGAGCTAGGGTGGAGAGAGGAATTCTGCTGGTTTTAAAATGCCTTTGTCATCATGATTATTACGTTGATAGGAGAAGCACGAATTTTAGATCCTACCAGCCAGTGGCTCAGGAAGTCCTTGACTTGGTCTGGATTGTGGCATATGGGCACAGTAATTTCTTATACTGTTGCTTAGACCACAAAGACAAATCATCACTGATGAAACCTAGAGGAGGCAGAGACACAAGAGCCTATAGTCAGCATGTTGCTTTATGGATAAAAATATGGCAGGGAAAAATGTCACTGTTCCATCAATTGAAAGTCTTCCTTTTCCATTCAGTGCAGTGATTTCAAAGGTCAGTGAGCTGCTGAGACTGCAGGCTTTTGTAAAAAATCAAGGTCTTGACTTATATTAAGAAAGAGCACATGATATTCTTCACAAGTCCAAGAAGTTGGCCTGGTGCCCACATACAATACAATTTAGGTAATCACTTTTTTTTCACTTTAAATATCTCTTCTGTGAAAATTAGTGCAAGATGTGTCTAGCAAGGACACTGGAGGACAATCCAAATTAGAGTCAACATTTTACAATCACCTAAACAATGGAATTATTCTGACCACAATCTCAGGGAAATGTCCATTTAGAGTTCAGGGGTTGAGAAATGTAACCCAAGGTGTGATTGAGACTTGGGATACTTTGGCAGGATAACTCTCAAACTATCCTATCTGGGGACAGATAACTTTTTCCCTTTCCACCACTTCAAGCTATTTTCTTTTTACTATAAACATGGGACAATCTCTCTTCCTTAAAAATAAGCAAACAGCAATGATATTAAGTGATTTCTTGGTTTTGTTTTATTTTTGTTTTTGTTCCTTTATCATAGCAAAAATTATCTTCGTAAGAGCCGCTTACACATTAGAGATAAGGATTCACTAATTTCTTCAAAAGTAAATATTCTCGTTTATTCTAACTTCCAAAGAAGAAGAATAACTTCAAAGTAAATGAGTTGCTTTGAATTATTAAAGCTTTCAACTTCTCCTTAGTGAATATTAAATGATTCAAATTATCTGAAGAGGTGTTGATAATATGACTCAGGGTATTTTTCTATAGACAAAAGTACAATAGTACTATGAAGAAACCAATTAGAATGGTAAAAATATGTTTAAAATATTTTAAAGTATTCTGTTCTGCAGAAGCATTCAAAATATGATAATCCTTAGCTTTAAATAAGGTCTATATTGTAAAATCATTTTTAAAATACCTCTAAAAATTTTAGGTTAGCATTGATGTGCCAGAAGTCATTTGCCACTAGAAGGTGAATATATTATATAAAAAACAATTTTTATATTTCTTTTCTGATCCAACTGAAGCTTATAACTCGAACAGATGTGGTTCTATATTTCTCTGTTTTGTTCAATCTTTGGTTTGTAAGAGAACGTGGGGCTTAGCTAATCCTGCCCTCCTTTTTTTTGATAAGTAATATTGAAAGCCAATGATATGCCAAACACAGTGCTAGGCTAATTCCTGCCAAGTACCATCCCTGTAATGGTCCTAGCCATTGGAGATCTCCCTTGCAAAATACAATAGTTTTATTTAAAGAAAATAACATAACAATGACACAACTTAGAGCTGCATAGTGTTTACAGGGTATGGACCATATTCACATATTATCTTATTTAATTCTCACAAGAACAATGTTAGTTTGCTTTCACTGGAATCTTCTTTTATCTTTTTAACAACATTTTTCCCATGACTATATTAAGTTCCTGTGTAAAAAAAAACGGGGAATGAAGAAAGTAACTCTTCCAAGATTACACAATTTTGTTGGCTTGAAGTTGTTAAATTCTGACTCCAAATCCTATGGATTTCCCCATTCTGTATTAGAACCTATATCTAGTTCTGAAATTATTTGCACTTTAATTAGAAACGGCAGAAAGTAGATTTTGATTACCTGAACACTTTGCCTAATATCTCTAATCTCTTGAAAAAAATCAATTTTTATAGGTTTCTACTGTGCCTTTCAGTTGCATTTCCTTCTCCATTTTGTTGGGGTTTAGCATGTAATTATTTACTTAAAAATATAAATAAACGTATTTTAAACTGTTTCTAAGGAGACCAAGAACCTATTCATAAGTTAAAAAAAAAAAAATAATCAAGAAATACTATCAGAACGCCATTACTAATAATACTAGTCTTTTGCATCAAGCATGTAACTTATTAAAATATAAAGAATATACTCAACATCTGAAGATTTGTCTTCTTTACATTGAAGTTATTCATCTGACATCAGCCAATTGGATAATAGGGCAAACTAAATACAATTTGGATATTTTTACCTATAAGTGCTTTATTTAAAGGTCATTTTCATATCAGGGAAGATTAATTCTACATTTTACATTAACACACAATACTAGCTCTTCAACAAATGTAAAACCTTTGAAAGCAACGTCAGCACAAAAACTAAATATGTGAAAAATGCTGTGCCTAGTTCTTCACAGGAAACAAAGGAGTAAGCTTAAGCTCTAGTACAATATAACATGAGTATGTGTAACTTAAGTAGGCATAGAAGCATAGTGAGAAAGGTAGATAAATGGGAAAAATTGAGTAAAAAAGATGAGTAAAATTTAAACATGTAGACATAGTAAAGAGAGGAGATAAAACACAACCCACCAGGATAAGCCACCAAGACGGAAAATATGGGGCGTCTGAGATCAGAGAGCAAACAACCCTTGGCATTCATGGAATGATTAACTCAAATTCATCCACCTGAGAGAGAGTGAAAATTTCACAGTGTGGAGTTTTTTTTTCTTTTTCAAAATAAGCTTGAATCTTGTGCAATGTGAGAATGAATGAGTATAATGTCCAATTAGTTAGCTACTGAGTGAGCCAAGATAAGACAGCACAAAATATAGGATTCGGCTCACAGAAATGCTTGGTTTAACCTGTACAGTCATTGTCAAAGTGTTAAAAATTTCTGACTTTAATAAATTAGAAGATTTTTTTCTCATAAAAATCTAGAGTATTGTCCTTTGTTGTAAAGAAGGAGGGGAAGGAGGAGGAGGAAGAAGAAAAAAAAAAGTAGTAGTAATTCAGACAACACACTGGCTGGTGGTCCTCTCACAAGGCATCTAGTAGCGCTTAATGCAGCTGCTGCTCCTAGGAAGGGTAGGTACTTTCCAATTAGCTTCAAACCCCACCACTCCCTGTTGTTATTCATATCCTATCATTCTCACTAGCCCAATGTCTGTAGGCATTTGAATTTATATTTCCTAAAAACAACATTCTTTCCTCAAATTATTCCAATTTATCTTTTTATATCTTGTTTATATAGGGATTAGAAGACAAAACAAACAACAAATATCTTTGTTTTAAACCTGAGAAACAGCCCAGGAAAGAAAGATAATTATCAAAACCACAAGTGAAATTTAAAGTATAAGAAATGACTTGGTTATAGCCAACAAATATATGTTTCTATACATTTAAGAGTGGAATTTTGAACTCAACATTGGTTCAGATCTATGATTTAAAGGAGTCCATCATATATCCTGTATAGAAATGAGAACTGTTATTTGAGATACTGTTTCATTCAGTGGTTATGGCCAAGTTAAAAAATATATATATATATATACAAATAATAGTATTGCCATTATAAAGTTTTGGGGACACATCTATTGCAAATATCAACAGATCGACTGTGGTTGTTCTGCATTATGTGTGCAGCAGATCAGTACTTGCATTTAGTAACGTTCAAATGTAACATTCGTTGATTAGGAAAATTAGTTTTGTCTCTTTATTTTCTTAGTGCTTTGCTACTTTTTAAAATTTTTGCATCTATTTACTCATCCAAGTGTTTTTATAGATATGAACTAAATGCCTATCTTCTCTAGGTACTGTGCTAGGTAGTAGTAAAATATTATCCCTAATCTTGAGGAACTCCCACTCTATTGTAGGAAGTAGATATACAAACACACAAATAAAATAAAATGATGTCATAATGATATAGGAAGAAGAATGTGACTTTGCTATGAGTTTATGAAAAGCCAGAGGAGATTGGACTTGGACAACATCTTGAAGGAAGAGTATGAGCTTCATGACTGGAACAGAGAAGAACATTCTAGATAGTGAGCAATGAGGAAAGGCATGGCAAGTTGGGTGTACAGGCAGTTGGGAATGGCTGAATGTGGAGGAGAGATGAAGGATGAATTAGGAGGGTAGGGAGAAACATATTATGAACTTTCTAGTGAGACATGTGAATTTGAAATTTATTTTGTAGATGATGAGCCATTGAAGAGAGTTTTAGTAGAGAAGTAACATGCTCAGATTTGCCTTTAACTCATATTTTATAACTTTAAAAATAGGATAATTCCAAGAAACCTAATATATTGTAAATAAATTTATCAAAAATATAAAATTATTTCGTTTAAGAAAAATCAACACATTATTTATAATGCTTCAATAGCACCTAAAGAAATAAGTGGAATCAATGTTACCTTATTACTACTTTATTATGAAGAATCTAAATTTTTAGCAGTAAAATGTATTTGTCAGTTAAAGATTTGGTATCTGCTGGAAAAAAATTGTTAATGCAATTCAAAGAAGTGTAGTACATATGTATATATACATATTGTACATATATATACATATTGTAATGTACATTGTACATTAGCTGAAATATAATCCAAATTTTGTGATATTCTAGTAAGGCCCAAAGGTAGAATTAACACACAGAGAAGGAGGAATGCATTCATTGGGCTCTTGGGGACAAAATGATGACTTCGAGCTTCAGTGAATGACAAATTATGCTACAGATTCAGCTCACTAATAGCTTCAGGCATATCTTTCCCAGAATTAGTTCTAGGACTCTTTCTTATATTCAGCTGCGATAGTGCATCTAGAGACTTATTAAAATTTACTTTTGGAATGAATGGCTGCAGACCATGCTTGTAACTCAGAAAGCTTCTGAGTGGCTCAGAAATAAATACATGCAAAATATTTCATGGCTTGGTCCATAAATATTCCTATGAATTGCCTCATGATCTCAAGCAAGGACATTTAGGAGACATTTTCTCTTAAACTTTAAATTCTTCTTCATTATGTGTTAGCCTTTTACAAATTGTATTTTCGCATTTAAGCCCATCTTGACTCTAGCAGAGAGTGGGCATTTTATGCATGGCTTTCAATTCAAAAGTCGCTTAATTTAGCATTGTGTTCTGGAAAAAACATTACATTTTTATCTATGTGGATTTAAAGTAATAGTATTTGCCTTGCTAAAATTATCAATTTTTTAATGTGTTCAGTAATCTTTGGCATCTAGTACGTTAAAAGCAACAATAATAAATGAATTAGTAAGTTTGAAACTAGAGCCTAGCATGTACAATATTTGTCCAAATTTTTAAAACAGGAGTATTATAATAAAAATAATTTGCTTCACACTGACACACATACACAGGCATGCACAATGTACGTGCATATATACACACATTGTGCATATCTTTTTACTTTTTAGTGGGGCTAGGTCAGTAAATTGTTTTCTATGCAAGATGCTTTTAGGAATCTCTTGATTACAACAATACGGAAAACAAGGATCATCATTAATGTGGCCGCAAAATTATTTGCCAGCCCTGAGGCCTAGATAAAAGAATTGACTCCGTGATACCTGAGTTCCTGGCATATAGTGGGTTCTCAAAAACTATTTGTTGAGTAAGATGATGAATAAATGAAAGCATGATAATTAGATGGAATACAAGGCTCATGGCAATTTAAAAAGTTCTTCTACTGAAGTAGTATCTATCACAACAACTGACTCAGAGGTTTTCTTTTCAAATTATATCATGGCTCATCTAAAAGATGAAAAGATAAACAGTTTTGAGAAGAAAAATCATTTAAACTATAATACTGAATTTTGGTAACAAGAAAATGCTCATAATAGATAACTTGGAAAATAAAGAAAACTAAAAGTGGAAACAAATTTTCATATCACAACCTACTTACAATATTTTTTATGTCCAATATTTTGGTGTTTTGTTCTTTTTCTCCCACGCATATCTTTATTTGTATTGTATCTCTGTATACATCTATACCTACATTAAAAGTGGTATCAATATTGATGTCTATTCTGCAGAATTATTATCATTCTGTATTGCAGTGTTCTACGGAAGTGCTATGGGGTAGACGATTAAACTTTTATTTTAAAATATATTTTACCTACTTTTAAAACTAGCATACAAAACACCACCATATTCAAATCAGACTATTTTAGGAAGACCTTGGAAAAATTTTTTTCCACTTTCGAAATATAATTGATATTCTTTTAAAGTGAAATTAATTGGAAAATTTGAAGATATGTGTAAGTATTTTAAATAAATGAAGCCTGAACACGGCCCTCTACGTACAGTCTAAGAGAAGGTCATTATTATGGCACCTGTACACTGCCACATGTCAGGTCAAATTTTGAACAAGAAGCTTGCTCTCTTCAGGTTAAAATAATTAGTTTTGCAGTGAGAAATGTATATCTGATATGATTATATCATTTTCTATAGTTCTAGTATTAGGGATAAGGTTTGGTTATTTTTTTCTAACTTTAATATTTATGATAAGCTATAAAAGCCATAGCACCTCCACTTACAATCACAATTTTAGTACTTTTCATCCAAGGTTTTGAACAAGTTTAATTTAATTTACAGGATGAGTTGTTTTACTTCAAATTTTTTACCATTCAAAATTCTAGGAAAACCACAATTTTCTAATGTAGTGTAATCAAAATATCAGAAACAATTTTGATGTAGAAGCCTACATATGACTGCAAGTGTCATCTATCACACCTTAGTTAATTGAAAAGTATTATTAATATCATTGTGTGGTTTTATAATAAAAAATTTTATAAATATTAACTGGCAAATAAATTTATATTATGTATTATGTTTCCATATAAATTTTCAGTGGAAAATGGTATGTTCCAAGAAAAGTTGAAAACTATTGGCATGAAGTGAAATTACTTAAAAAAAAATTTCCATGCTATGTAAAACTCTTTAAAATATTTGTGACTACATACTATTCCATTGTATATAATTACCATCATGTATATAACCATTATAGTATTGTTACATATTTAAGTTGCCCTCTATTTTTGCTATTATAAAGAATGTTTTGATCAAATATATAATTATTTTTATATTTCATAAGGCATTTCATTGAACTCTTTTCCAGAGAGATTTACCAGTTTCATGACAACCTCTAACACATTAGACTTTAAGTCACAATATTCTCTCTAGCGTTATTTGAACTATTGTTCTGAAAATAGAAGATTGCATATAAATGTTGTTTCCATTTACATTCTTTGATAATTAGTGAAGTTTAATTTTTTCATTTTTTATTAATTACTTCCATTTCCTCTTGTGTGAATTGCTCATTTGTGTTCTTTCCAGTGTTTAAAAATTCTTTTTTATTTTACACATGTCTGTTCAGGGACAGCTTTGTGTTGGGCACTCTTTTTAGTTATCTGAGGACACAATGATGAATGAGACATGCATTATTCTACTTACCACCACAGTATCTTATTTATCATTTTGTGGGCGGATATTTTTACTGTGTTTTTTTGAATTTAATTTTACTTACAATGTATTATAAAATATAACAATTCTTGCTTCAAATATATTGAACTGTTCCTTCGGAATTTGCTTTTTTTGTCCACTCTTTTTAATACTTAAAAATTACTCTTTCATCTCAAGGTGAGGTAAATTAATTTTATTCTATTTTTTTAAAGTTTTCAATTTTTATATCTAACTTTTTAACAACTTATTTAAATTTATTTGGTAAATGAAGAAAATATATTTAACTCTTAAAAGTCATTATCTGTAGGTAGCACAATTATGACTAATTTTTCCCCTCATGTTTATATTTTTCTATATATTGCATCTTTGTTTCAGAACATTAAAAATATATAGTAGTGAAAGTCCAACTCTTCCCCAAAAGGTGGTTTATGTGCTTTCAGAAATTTTTTTATGAATATACACTATGTTGTCTCTAACATTTTCCAACTAATTTAGCAAAACAAAAAACATCACATTGTAAACATCTCTCTCTGTCAGCTAATAGACCTACTTCATTCTTTCCAACAACATTGCACTCTAATATTTGAATAAAATAAAATTTAATTAACACTTCTCATGTGAAGATATCTTCTTTATTTAAATCTACCCTGTCCAGTACAGTAGCCACTAGCCACATTTGACTTTTGAAATGTAATTTAATTTCAATTCAATTCAATTAAATTAAAAATACGATTCATCAATTACATCAACTACATTATGAGTGTCCTACTATCTATATGTAGCTAGTGGCTACTGTATTGGGCAGTCCAGATTATAGAGCATTCTATTACCACAGAAAGTTCTATTGGACTTGACAGAGAATAGGGTGGGATCTAACTAGCTGAAAGTTGCAAGTGTAGTTCTTTAAATAATATATTTGATGAAATTTGGATTGGAGTTTCCTCAAGGTTCTGTTGTGAAGGATAGCTTTTGCTTCTCACTTTTGGCCTATGTTTTCCTCTGCTCTGTCTTTGCCATAGATTTGACCTCGTCTTCTAACATTTAGAATTTCCTTAATTTTTTTGTTCCATTGATGAATCTCTTTCTTATTTTCCAACATTATTATTGAAAATAAAAATCAAAGCCATTACATATAAAAAGTATTTTATATATATACATAGAGAGAGAGAGAGAGAGAGAAACATGCTAACAAGATTATTTTAATAAATAAATTGGTGTTGAAATTATTTTTTTCCTTTTTCTATTCCCTATATGACATTTCTTTTTGAATAACAGTGTATTTCCAAGTTCTCCAAAACTATAACTTGATTTAGTATGCATGGTTTATATTTATTTCCAAGCTGAGAATAAGATGTCCACAGCCTTCATAAAGGCTCAAAGTACAGATTAGAGGAAGAAAGGGAACCAGCCCTGGCATACCATATGTGAAGCGATGAACTAGAGAGTATAGAGAGTCAACCTACGACTTCTATCATGTGGTTGGGAAAGAGACAAACGTCTAGGTGTCTGACTCCTTAACGCACAGTCAAGGCACAATCAATAACTGGATGCCTGACCCTTCAGATTAGTACCCTTTCTTTAGGGCTATCAACAAGATAAATGAGGGAAAGAGGGTAGCAGAAATTTGTGTTTTGAATAGAACCGAGGTTCTCATAGGACAGTCTTGAGAGGTCCTTGAGAACCTTTCAGAGGGTCTATGAGGACCTACGTTTGTCTAACTATGTATCTGTGTGCAGCCATATTTCTTCATATACTTCAACCAAAAAAAAATATATAATATACATGTATATATCATAACAGATTAGATGCAGAAGTAGCTATGCAAATATAGATACCTTAAACTAAGCTAGACATTAGAGATTTGTCAAAAATATACAATGCTGCTCTCCTTACTAATTCTGTTTTTGTTTTAGAAAATATCATTATTTTTCATAAAAATAAGGTATTTATGTCAATGTCTAAAGAGTATAACAGTGTAATTTTTAACTGAAATGATAAACTTGGAAAAATCAGTTTTAGTTTCTAATATAGTAAATATTGATGGATATAAACAACATTAAAAAAAAAGGTCTTTAGGTTCTTTAATAATTTATAGAATGTAAAGGAGTCTTGAGAGACAAATGTTTGAGAATCAATGGAATGGAGAATATTCCAACCATTATATGACCACAATAAGAAAATACAATTGGCAACTCAACATTTAGTGAACTGAGAAAATTATGATAATGTCTACAAAATATTAAATGTGATCTGTATGTCAGGTGCTAAATTGTGAGGTTTTCTATCTTATCAAACCCCCACAATATCCCCAAGAGTTAGGATAATGGTATTACCCCCACTGCACAGACAAGAGAAAAGAAGGTTGTAAAGGTCAAGCAAATTCCCTGGGTCCAGTTAGCTTTTATGAAGCTGAGTTAGAATCAATAACAGCCAGAACTGATTCCAACTCATACTAATTTCTTCTTAGGAAATAAAAGCAATTTAGACCAATTAAAAGAAGAACTAAGGCTAAAACAAAAGTCAAAAGAAACAATTCCAGCATCATTGGGAAGCTCCTCAGGCTACGAGGTTGTTCAGGTGAGTCTGATAGTGCTGATGGCAAATGAACATGTCCATTCAGGCAGATGTGTTTTTGTTTTGCTTATTGTTTTGTTTTTCCTCCCTTTCTTCCACACCAGAAGAAACAGATTTGGTATCTCTTCATGAGAATGCATGTCTGTATTTCCTACCAGCTATTATTTTTTTGCCCTCAGGGTTAGCAGAGGGATTGGGTATGAAGATAGAATTTGTTCTTCACAGTGGCCTCTCTCCCTGCAATTGGGGACCAGAGAGTTCCATCTCCACTGCTACTGCATCCATCTTTATGAATCACAAAGACTCAGAATAACTAAAGCCTCCAGCCCTGTCATGCTTTGCTGTACTGCTTTAGAAAGAGTCTTTACATGATTTCCATTTTAGAAGGTGTTTTTCTAGCCTGGGAGACCTTGGATTTTTCGACAGCGCAAAGCTATTCTGCTTGAGGTAAGATCCTCTACCCCATTACAGTGAACTGGCTTAAGAGAGAAAATGTGTGTTTATCTTACTGTCTCAGCCAGAAGGAGAAAAGTTAGAAAATGGCATGAGAAACATATTTTATGAACAATCTCCCTTCTAGGCCTTGTATCTGATTTATTGGTGACTGCTGTCACTTACGTTGATACTGAGGAATTTCTAAAATGGTAACTCTTCTTTAAGGTTGGCTCTTCAGTCTTATAGAGCATATAATGATTCTTAGACTCTGGCAATGCACCTTCATTCAGGGGAAGAAGGGGGATATGTGTATGTGTTTGAAAGCTGTAAAGCAAGACCACAATCTAAAGTGTTGTTTGTATAACAGTAAAAAATAAATAAATAAAAATTGAATAAAAATATGTCATAGAATTGGCAGACAAATCCAAGATCTCCATCTTGTCAGTCCCAGTATTACTGCAGAAAGCTAGAGTTGAAACAACTTAATATTAAGAATCCATGTTGCATAGTGTGTGGGAGCTCAGGCTCTCCAGACAGCATAGGGTTTTAATCCCAGCTCTGCCACTAATGGCCTCTGTGCTTCCTTTCTCTATCTGTATAAAATGGTTAGTATTCATAACACTAATAATACCTACTCAGTGTTTTTTGCATTTTAGTGAGGTAATCCATGAAAATGAACTTGGATGACTGTGCTTCTCCCCGATACTTCTCACATTTAAGTGAGCACAGGACTTTTGGAGATTGTAATGATGTACAAAGGAGGTCATGGTAACTTATGCCCGGGAAACAAGGCATGTTTAGGTTTGAGGTAGTCTGGGACAGGCTAGCATGTGCATTAAGGTCCTAGGTAAATAAGGAAACGGCCAAAGGAACTAACTTAGCTCCAGAGAGACATCTGGAATGTTGAGAGACTGTGTTCACAGTGGTGAGCCAGCCAGACAGACATGAGCAAGGCATCCAGCTAGGGATCAAAAATCTGGAAGGGCCTCAGTCCTAGAAACAACAGAATTATTATTAATAGTATTAATATTAGTATATATTGGTATTTTAATCTAAAATACAAATCTGAGAAGCAGCTTTTCTGCTGGAACTTTCAGTAGCTTTCTGTTCCCCAGACGGGAAAGTCCAAGCTCCTTAACATGACATGCAGGGCCCTTATTGACCAGGCCAAGCCTTATCCCTTCAGTCATAAGCCCACTCCACACATCACAGTTTGTGCCCCAACAACACAGAAACACTCGAAGTTCCCCTGATGTTTGCCTCCTTAATCATTCTGTACCCTTTGCCGCTACTCCTCGCCTAGCCTGCCACTTACCGTTTCTTCTGTCTACTCCACTCTCATTTTCAAGATCAACCTCAGACATCCATTTTGCAGGAATCACCTTCATCTAGTCCTAGCTTGGATTTGGTGCCTCTTCTTTTTCTTCCTGTAGTGTCCCCATGTTCACTTCCTTCATTGTTTAATGAGCATCTGTTTATTGCCTATTTCTCTCAGTAGATCATGAATGTTTGAAGGGGAGGATCAGGTCTCCCCCAGTTAGATGGCCTGGGTCTTTCCCAGTTAGAAGGGCCTTCTGAGAATCTTCAAGTTTGATATAAGTGGGTTCTCACTGGCATTTTCTTTTACAATACAGCCTTGACGGGGGTGTACCTAGATGCTACTGCAGATAAATGGCAAGAGTGAGAGTTGGAGAAGACGCCTGACTCCTCAAGGCAGCTAGGCTAGGAAATAAAGATTTTAGCTGGGGAGACATTTTGCCTAAAATTAGCTTAGGAGAACAACAGGACCAGGCAAATACACTGTGCAAAGTACATGGGAGCTAGAGGACATATTATCATGGTTTGTTTGCTATAAATGAGAACATGGGTTTTATGGTCAAATCTCTACAGATGGTCCCTGATTTGTGATTTTTTGACTTTATGATCGTGCAAAAGTGATATACATTCAGTAGAAACTGTACTTCCAGTTTTGAATTTTGCTCTTTTCCTGGGCTAGCAATATGGGATATGATACCCTCTTGTGATGCTGGGCTGCGGCAGAGAGCCACAGCTCCTAGTTAGCCATGTGATCACGAGGGTAAGCAGCCTTCACTTACAACCATTTTACAGGAGATATTCAACACTTTATTATATAATAGGCTTTGTGTTAGATGACTTTGCCCAACTGTAGGCTAATGTAAGTGTTCTGAGCACGTTTAAGGTAGGCTAGGCTAAGCTATGATGTTCGGTAGGTTAGGTGTTTTAAATGCATTTTCAACTTAGCGATATTATCAACTTACAATGGGTTTATCAGAATGTCACCCCATTGTAAGTGGAAGACGACCTCTATTTCACTAGCAGTCCTTCCACGGAGCTGCGGAACCTGTCAATGGCTTCATCTCCCTGTTTTTCAAATTCAACATCTTGAAAGGGAAGATAGAGTACTTGCTCTGCAGAGTTTTTGTGTGATTAAACTAAATGACATTAGTAAAGAGCATAATATGTGTACAATACTTCATATTGTGTCATCATCTTTGATAGCTGATCACTGAAAGAGAAAACATGTCCTGGGAAGATAGTCCCCACCTCCTTTTCCCCAGATATCTAGCTCCATTATCAAACACCATCTGAAGTTCTTTTCCTGAGCCGACTTGTATTTTAAAACACATGCAACTTCCTTTTCACAATCACTGCCATTTAAGGGCCTATTTTTTTTAATTAAATAAGCTTGTATTCATTGTCAGTGCATTTGCCAAGTGTTCATATTCGATTCATTTATTCCTTACAAGTGTAAAAGCTTAATATTAATACTCTACTTGCATTTATATAGGTAGCTTAAGCATTATTGAAACCTGAGTTTGAAAAGGTCCAGATGGTTTCAGTTTTACTGAAACCCGAGTTTGAAGCAACCCAGCTGCTTAAGGCAAAATTTTAGAAAAGCATAGAAGCTGTTTCAGAAAGTGTTAGTATGCTACCCACACGGGACCTTTCTTGGAGTCCCATAACTCCTCATCACAGGTTTGTCTTGACTCAAGCCTTATGCTCATCTTCTCTGATAGCACACAGTTTAGATAGGCCAGCCTTGAGGCATGCGCTCCATAAAAATGCCTGCACCTGGCCTCCAAGTCCTTATGGGGCACACACAATCCTGGCAATGCCAGTCAATGCGTATGTGTCGCATAGCTACTCCAGGTAAGGTGCTAAGCTAAGTCTGAAGGAGCTCCAAACCTCCCTCCTCCTGAGCCTCACTCCTCGGCCCGTGCACTAGTCAACAGCTCATGATCCCAGCCTCCAGCACCTCCAGCACCACCACCACCCTCAGCACCACTAGTATTCTGTGTCTGCCGCATGCCAGGTGCTCTTTTATTATTTTATTAATTTTATTATTTTAACTACTCCCTTGCAAGATATTCCCACTTTACAATTTAGTTGCTTGATCTCTCTAAGCTTCAGTTTCCTCATTAGAAATTAGATATACTAATATTTTCTACCTCTTAGAGTGGTTTAGAGGATCAAATGAGGTAATATTAGTTAAGTTCTTATACAAGGCCTGGCATACGAAAAACATGATGAATAAAATGTATGTATTATTTTAAAAATGGACCAACCAAGCCTCAAAGAGATGAAATAATTTTTCCAGTGTGGCCGAGAGAGTAGCAGTGATGAAGCCTCAAGTCCACTTTGTCTGATATCAAAACATGTTCTCTCTCCTCTGACTCCCTGTCTGGGTCAGTCCTGGGATTAGGAAGCTGCTGTCACTAGAGGCTTTTCAGTCTTATGTTCTGCCCTTCCCTCAAATGGATTAAATTACAAGCATGATTTCTTTCTTTTTTTTACTTGAGGAAGATTCGGCCTGAGCTAACATCTGTGCCCATCTTCCTCTATTTCGTATGTGGGATGCCAACACAGCATGGCTGATGAGTGGTGTAGGTCCACGCCATGGAACTAAATCTGCGAACCCGGGCTGCCAAAGCAGAGCACACCAAACCCAAGCACTAAGCCACAGGGCTGGCCCCTTACGTGTGATTTTTAAGGATTTATTTCTTAGGTCCCACAGTGGGAGCTTAGTCGTGAACTAAAGAGAGGGCTATCCAGATTCCTCTGAAAACCCAGAAGCCATGGGTAACCCAGCAGAGTTCTGGATGGATGAGAGAACGGTGTTGGAAATGCATTAATTCTTGATTCTGTAGTTTTCTCTGTGCTGCTTCATCTCTGGCCAAGTCTCATTCTCTTGCCCTTTAACCATATGCCACCTTTGACCTCAATTGTCTGAGAATTAGTTATTTTACCCAAGCTCTGGAAGCCCACAAGGTTTTCAGTACAGACACCATATATTTTCTCCCCAAAACAACAGTGGAACTTTCAGGGATTTGGCAAGGAATGCATATGGGTTGATTCTAAAATCCCCAGGTTCCCCAAGGTTTCTGGAAAACAAACAAACAAAAAATACTTTGTTTAGCAAGTGTGCGAAGTGCCTAGTTTATTCATCAAATAGAAAGCTGAGAGCCAACACTGAAAACAGAAAATGTGGCTTTGAAAATGTGAGAGCCTCCCTAAAATCTGCTTTAATTAGAGCAGGAGAGACAGGAAAGAAAGAAAAGGTAAGAAACCTATTTAAAGGAAAACTCGCTTCTGAAAAGGGCTAGAGGCTTTTGAACAAAACTCCTTTATGTCACTGCTGTCTCCTTAGTGTGAGAATAAATCTAAAAATAGGAGCTCAAGCTTTTACGAACTGGACAGATACCATATGACCTGCTGGGATAGGATTTGTTTTGATTATTGATTCTGAGAGCAGGCTATGTGCCTCTGTCCACCCCAGAGATGTGGATTGACTCCGTGTTCTAAATTACCTGTCTAATCTCAGAAGTACCTTGTTAGTTTTTCCTTTTTAGAGCATCAAGACTTTTATCTAAAATATCTTACCCAAACACACACACAAATCTTCTCCCTGAAAAACGAAAGCCAAGACATTATGTTTTAAGACAGACCTGTCTTATTCTCTTGGATGCATTGGAAAGGCATGAACAAGAGAGGATTCATCCTTCAAGGTGATCTGCCTGTTGCAGAGTAGTGTGTGGTAATGCAGACTGCCCATCTGATATTCTTTTTGGGGGGATTCTGCTCTATAGGGCAGGTCATGTGAGGCCGGGACACAGACTAGAAAATTAAATATACAGAAACACATCCCCCGTATGTGTTCACACCAAAAGTCTGCATGGCATATAGGCAGCCACAAATCAGTTCACTCAATTTTCTTTCTTTTCCCTGAGTGCAGAGACCACGACTTGCTCAAATTTGTGTTCTTGCCTTGCCTAGTATATATTATTTGCTCAAAAAATGCTTTGTGGATTGAATTAATTATACTGAGAATGCAAAAATTGGCTCTGGGGGAAATAAATCCTTAGCCAACTCCAATTCAACCAGTTACATGGACACACTTAAGCAAGGCCTCAGCATGACTGCATGAGGAATCAGAGGCCAAAAACAGAATCTATTCCAGAATTGCAAGAGAGTTATTCTTAGCTTTCTTTTTATCATTTTTAGCTCTTCTTCTTTCTTTTCTTTTCTTTCTTTCTTTCTCTTTCTCTCTTTTTTTTCTTTCCCTCCCTTCCTTCTTTCCTTTCTCTCTTTCTTTCCCTTCTTCCTTTCTTTTCTTCTTTTTTATTTTAAGAAAGAATAACAGTAATGAGGATTTCAGACCATCGGCTGGAACATCAAATGTAAGAGAACCACACACGCATGTGATGGTGAGTAATCTAACACGTGGATACAGAGTTATGAATTCACCAAAGCCTGCGTAACAACAATCCCATTCCTTTCTTCATGAGCTCTTAGATAAGATGTTAATAGGCGTCTATTATTTGCCAGTAATTTTCCCAGATTCAGATGATTCAGAGATGTATGAAGCAAAGCCATTATTCTGAATGAGGGAAATACTAACTTGTGATTCAACAAATAAAATGTGATCTAAATGTCATGAAAGAGACGTACAAGGAAGGTCCACTGTGCTCAATCTGGAAGCCTAAGTGAAGGATTCCAGGAGGAGATGGTGTTTAAGTCTTGAAGGGCAAATGCACTTGCACAAGGAAGATGGCCGGCAGTGAGGTGTGAGTATGTGTGTGGGAGACAGTGTATGGTGTTATGATGGGAAATGCAACTGATGTGGAATAACAAGTTCTCGGGAAAAAAATCAATGCAGAATAATGCATTCTTTATATAATAAGAGAAATTCAGGTATGAAATGGTCTCTGCAGACTATCCTAAGCCTGTCAGATCACTGCCCCACCAGCTTTCCCTGGGCTCCCAGGCGCTGTTCACTGAATATTCCATTTGATATGGGCTGCGCTCATTCTGCAAAGTCACATTTCATTAATGCAGATTTAAAATGCTGGAGGAAAATTGAAAAATAACCATTTTGCCTAGGCCTTCTGTTAATGGGTTCCACCATGCTATTACCTTCTTATTCACCCTGCTATCAAGGTGATATCTCCTTCAACAGTGGCAACATGCACAGTGTCAGCTTATCCTGGATCTGAAAGTTGTTCCTCTGAGACGCACTTGTGTCAAAAAATGTACAAGATTTGCTGAATGCCAGGCAATGGATGAGCCCAAATAGATGAGTATAGAATTACAGTATTATAATAATGTATCACCTGAGTTTGTTAACATCCCCACATATACAGGCCTCAGCAAGGTCAATCTTTTCTGTTGGATGCAGTAAAAGATTACTATTTAATCATCAAAAAAATATTATGAGGTAGACTAAAGCTCATACTGGTTAAGATTCTTGGACAAAATCATAAGAATTATAAATGAAAAACTGAGATTTGAACTCGATCGGTGGCCCCCAAAAGCCGATGCTATTTTCTCCAGAATAGCTCTGTTAAAACTGCATTTAAATTTCAGAAAGATAGCCATCTAATTACTTCCAATGATTTATGTATAAATGTGAGCAACTGAAGTTATCTTCAAAGGATTCAAAAGGGATTCTACACTTGACCTCCATGTCTGTCTGCAAAAGTTTCAGTAAAACCCATGCATTACTTCATTTACTCTGTAGGCTTTCTCTGAGACTTACATGCATTGGGTACCAAGCAAGACATCTGTAGTGCCCAGAAGGGAAGATAAGCCAGCTTTGAGAGGCCCTCAGCTTAATAGAGGAAATTGTAATGTGAGCAAATAAGACTTCACTTAAGACTATAATAAAACAGGCTGTGTGCTATCTTTGTAAATGCATATGGACTTATGTTGGGTAGAGCAAGGAATTCTGTCTGAAAGCTTAAGAGACAGTTTCATAGCAGAAATAGTGACAGAGGCAGGCCTTGAGGATCTGTAGAGTTTTTCCAAGAAGAGAGGTCTTAGATGGCCTTTCTGGTCAAATGAAACAGAAAAGATAAGGAGGTGTGATAATCATTGACGTTGGGCAAAGATTCAAAAGGAGTTTCGTACTACAGTCTTGGTGGAAACCTAGTTCCATACTGTTACACGTAGAAGACTTAGCCCCATTCTACACATCTCACAGAACTTACCACTTATCACACAGGAATATAACAATTGATATACCCCTGTCTTTCTCCCATTAAACTGTGTGGTCCTTTAATGCAGGAGCACTGCTGCATCTTACTGTCATTAGCAAATGGTACAGTTTCTAAGGCATGTTAAATACTCAATAAATATTAGTTGAATAAATAAATGAATCAGTCCATCAGTAGTTGAAAGACTTGTTTTACAGTCCCTTGGTTATATGGCTTTCTCTCCCACTGAAATGAAAGCTTCTTGAGAGGAGGGGTCATTTTGGTATTGCTGAGTAGATCTTTCAGTAGAGTAATATCCCCATATTTAAGTGCATATGGATTTTGAAGGAGTTCAGAGGACAAATCCTGAATTTTTCAAAAAATGAAATGTTATCAATTATTTTGCAAATTCTTCCCTTTTCTCTTGAGAAGCTGCCAAACTGTGGAATTGCCTCTTCCTCCAGCTGTTCACTTAGCTAGCGGAAAGGATATTGCCAGGATTTTTTCCGATAGCTCTAGGACACTGCAGTTTACACGTAAAAGGTTTTGACCAAAGTAGGTCAAACAGAAGTGCTGCTCAATTAGAAAGAATAGGTATACTTGTCGTGCCCAAAACAAAATTACTTCAAAATGGAGAAGGGATAGTTGAGACAAATAGCAACACTAATGTGGACAGTTACTGACTTCAAAATCCACTGTTATCTAGTTCGCCTCTTCTGCCTCCTTGCAGAAGAGTTCAGATAGGAATGTTGAGGTGAGGAAGCAGAAACCTGTGCTTTGAAAGGTTAATGCTTTGTTTCAGATCACACATCCCCTCAGTGCAGAAGTGGTTGTGATTTGAACCAAATCTACTTCTCTTAAAAGTCAGTTACACTTTCCCACAGTTCTACTCATCATAAACTACTAAGAGGAGGGGTGGAGATAGCCTGTAGGGGAAAGTTTCACAGATATCATGGTGTCCTTTTGGGCTCGCCCCGTCATGAAGAATCTCTACTCTGGATGGTTTGGATTGAAAAGACCTATTCATATATGACCTGTGAGATTACTGTCTGCAATGTACAGGCCTTTGAGCAGATTTACAAAAGTGCCCCCTTGTGGGCTGATCCAACTGGACACTCTGCCTGGCAAGAATTCTCTCCCTATTTATCCATCTCTGCTGGGGCAGCTTTGGGAAGGGCGTTGCCTGAACATACGCGTGTGACAGATCTTTGGGGAGACCTTTATTAGAAATATCAATTCTCCATCTTCGCTCAGTTGTTCATGGTCATGTGAATTTTACCACCAGTTGTTGGTAGGAACTCTAAGCATTATGTAACCTCCTATCTGGCTGCCACAGTCATGGAAGTTTCAGATGATGCCTCCTTATAAAAGAATATCCAACTTTGCTCTGTAGGTGGCATATTGTTGAAATCTCTTATATTCTAAACCAGGTAGCTGTTTCATCCCACTCAAGGATGACATCCTGCAAATTCAACTGGTAAACAGTCATATTGATACATAGCATCATTGTCATGAACTAGCTATAAGGATGGTAGTGGTAAGGTCCTCCATCTTGATCACAGAGGTTGATAGTATGGGGAAGCTTTTTTTTTTATCATTCAACCTCTACAATGTGTTCTACTTGTTATTCCAGCCGTGATAGAATGATGCAATAAACATTCAAAATTCTGTAGTCTCTAGTGCAGCCACAGTCGCCTATCCTGAATCCTGCAAAATACAGGAGAGTCACTGACAGTGAAAAAAGAAGACAGAAGTAAACCTCAGTTCTTCTCTTCTTTCACATTTTCCTTGAAGGCTTGCCATTGGCTTCCCTTTTCTATAGAGACATTTTACAGTGGTGACAGCTAATTCTGACTTCTCGGGTAGGGGAAAAGGCCATTCCTTTCCATCAATTCATATACCTTCTTTTCTATGCTACTTTGGAGTCATATTGGGTCTTCTGCCTAGCTGTCAGCTCTCTAGGCCATGCCTAATTACCATGATGTTACATGCGTTTTGTGGGTAAACACAATTTCTAGTTTAGTTGGATAATCTAATTGTGCCAAACCTGTTTCTAAATAGCCAATTACTTGGAAATGAAATAACACTGATTTACATTTGTTTGGGGACTCTCTAAGTAAAGTCTTTCACTTTCTGGCTGTCATCTCACTTCCACTGTTTGCTATTTCAGAGTAATCAGAGGATCACACTCAGGAACAAAACTGCAGCATGCACTCCCATCTGTGTTGACTCAGAAAGAGCATCAAGCAACCCATCCATGAAGAGTTAATTTGGAGAACCTTTGCTCCTGGGTTGAAGGGAGATTTATTTGGTCCATGCAGATGGGGCATGAGGTTTTTCTCTTAATATCAAACCCCACTCAGATAAATTGTGGCTGATTCGTGAAGGGGCTGCAAACAGCAATCTTGAGATTTTATGTTTTCCGTGATATTTCCCAGCAAAGGAAATAAAACGCACTTTACTGAGCCGTCCCCGAGCAATTAGTGCCATTAACGCCTTCAGCAAGCATATGGTCACAGTGGAGAGAAAATTAGCCCCGTGCCACATTTCCATTGCTGTTTGTATACTTTTGGACATAGTTCATTAGTGTGCCTTTCCTTCAAATCTATCTCCCTTAAAGAGGCTGTGTTGTGTGTTCTCTTAATAGTCAATTATTTAGTATCCCCCGGCGACTACCTTTCTAAGGATGATTGCCCTCCTGTCTACTTCTCCTCCAACACCTCCAATTTATAATTATCCTGTACTGGATATTTCTCCCTCGATGTGCTGCTGGCCTCTCATCCTCAGCTGATCTAAAGCAGAACTCCTATTTTCTAGAAAAATACCACAAAATATGTCTTTATTGTATTTTCAGAGAATTTTACCACAGAGCTAATGAAGTGTATGTTTCTAGGCCTTCATTTGCATGAGTCCCTTTCAAGGCCTTGGTGTTCATATAACCATATATATATATATATATATATGCATATATGTGTATATATATATATAATTTAATTTTTATACAATTTTTAAAAAATAAAATTTACAGAAATAAAATAATTTAAGTACAATCTCTTGGGCCAGCTTTCTCTTTTCACTCCACATTCCTTTCTGTAATATTTCCTTTCTTAGAAAATGGTGTTGGAATCACCAAGAGCAATTTGGGGATCTGATTAAGGTAGATTTATTGATACATTTAGTTTGTGTATCGTGGGACATATTTATGTAGTTTGTAGTAGCATTATGTAGAGGTAAAATTATTGGGATCCATCCCAGTGTCACAAATGTCCCCAGAAATACCTTTACTGTCTGCTGGGCTGACTCAAAGGCAAAGAAATTAAAGTCATTATCTCAAATTGCCCTGAGCAACCTATGCAACCTAAGTGTTGCCCTATGCAACACATTTTGTGATATTTTATTATAAAATATAAGTTCTGCTTTAGATTGGTTGAGGATGAGCAGAAATATATGGATAGTGGAGGAGTCATGAGGTTTAAAATTACAGAGCTAGACACTAGGCTGTAAAAAATTCTTTCAGATCTTATAAATCATATATGACAAAGAAATTGACATTTTTTCCAAATTTGACAACAATCTTGAAAATTTTCATGACAATTTCAATAACAAGTTGTAAAATGAAAATTTAAAAAAACTAAACTACACTAAGAGTAATAAAAAATAGAATGACAGAGTGATCTATTTTCTACAGAAAATTGTATTATAAAATTGTTATATGAAGTGTTGATAAAAAATAAACTAAAAATCAATAAGAAAACAGTACTACAGAGGTTTTTTCCCCTAGATTTTTGTAATATTTGTGGTATTATTCACCAGAAAATTTAATTTGTTATAAAATTTATTTCCTTTAAAATCTAAAACAATATTCATTTTCAAGATTTTTATGTTCATTATTCTTATTCTTTTTCCTAAGAAGGGACAGATCCCTAAAACTGCTTAAGTTTTAGGCCCTACAAACCTAGATCGACCTATTATAAAATAATGTTTACTTTTATTGATTTTTTTTGTTTTTGCGTTTGTTTTTGATTTGTACCATTTAAGAAGTCCCAGTGTTCTTCTATGGATCTCTCTACTCTTCAGTCCTGGTCAGCTGCACATCTGTAACACAGACATTTCTGTTTTTGCTCAAGTTCACAATATCCAAATCGTCTTTTGTTTCTTCCTTTCCTTTGCTTCTGCACACAATACTTCTATTAATAATAATAATACATATACAGATTTGTCACTTTGTTATTATTTTGATTTTTAATTTCTGAATCATATACTAAGTCCTCACAATTCTACATACTAAGAATTTTTCACATCCAAGCCCTTTCTTTCCCCATACCACTACCTTATATCCATTGCTCATTTATTAACATCTGGATCATTTCAATAACCTACTAATGGGATTCTCTATCATTCATTTTTGTTTGTTTTAAGTTTGATTCTAATCACATCACTTTTCTGTTTAAAATCCGTCAGTGATTTCAAATTGCCTACTGTTTACAGTCAACATCCTTTAGCATGGCACGTTAAGACTTTAATTTAACAAACTTGTATTTTCCCATGACCCCTGAGCCCCCACCCACGCACCCTTCCATTTAACCCCACCAGGGAACTTGTCATTTCTCAATGTAGCCTGAGTTTTCTCAGGCTCATAACTGTTTTCCATTTTTTCCTTCTTCGAATGTCCTTCCTCACCTGCATGCCCAACAGATACTAAAGTGACTCCTCTTTCACAAATCTCTCTGTCTATCACTCCCTCCATTTCTCACACCCCTGTATTAGGAAGTGATTTGCTCTCCTCTTAACTTCCATAGAGTTATTCCTGATCTTTGATTATAAAGTTTAGCATGTTTTGCTGTTTATTATTCTTTAATGCATTCACAATTGGCTTCCCTTCTTGGATTTTTAATTTCTCTGTGAAAGAGTTTGTAGTCAGCACATTGCCTAGTTTTGTGCTAATTGTAGATGTCCAGGAATTGTCTTCTGGATATACATATATATATATATATATATACATATACATATACATATACAACTTGATATACATATACTCTATAACAACTTAGTGTGGAAATCAACAAAAAATAATATCTCCCCTGGATCCCATAGGAAGAGATTTTTTCCCTCAGCTTTATTGCAGTATAACTGTTTAAAAATAATTGGGTGCCCCGACCTGGCTTTATTGAGGTAAAATTGACAAATAAAAATTGTATATATTTAGGCTATAAAACATAATGATTTAATACATTGTGAAATGATTACTATGATTAGACTAATTAACACATCTATCATCTCACAGTGTTACCTCCTGTGTGTGTGGTGAGAATACTTAAGATCTAATGTCTTAGCAAATTTCAAGTATACAACATAGTATTATTAACTATAATCACCATGCTGTACATTAGATCCCTGAACTTATTCTTCTTATAAATGAACGTTTGTATCCTTTGACCAGTATCTCCCCATTCCCACCCCCACACTACCCTCAGTCTCTGGCAACTACTGTTCTACTCTCTGGTTCTATGAGTTTGACTTTTTTAGGTTCCACATATCAGTGAGATTATACAGTATTTGTCATTCTGTGTCTGGCTTATTTCACTTAGCGTAGGTCCTCTAGGTTTGTCCATGTTGTTGCAAGTAGCAGGAACTCCTTCTCTTGTAAAGCTGAATAATACTCCATTATCCATGTATATCACAGTTTCTTTATCCATTCATCCATTGACAGATACTTATGTTATTTCTATACTTTGGCTATTGTGAATAGAGCTTCAGTGAACATGCGAGTGCAGATATCTCTTAGAGATACTGATTTCATTTCCCTTGGATATATACCCAGAAGTGAGATTGTTAGTTCATATGAAAACTGTAAGACGTAGATAAAAGAAATTGAAGAAGACACACATAAATGGAAAGTGTTCTGTGTTCATGGATTGGAAGAGCTAATATTGTTAAAATATCCATACTACCTAAAGCGATCTACAGAGTCAATGCAATCCCAATCAAAATTCCAAAGGTGTTTTTCACAGAAATAGAAAAAAACTCCTAAAATCTGTATGAAACCACAAAGGACCCTAAATAGCCAAAGCAATCTTCAGAAAGAAGAACAAAGCTGGCGGCATCACACTTCCCGATTTCAAACCATATTATGAAGCTATAGGAATCAAGACAGTATAGTGCTTGCATAAAAACAGACACATAGATAAATGAAACAAATAGAGAGCCCAGAAATAAACCCCTATGTATACAATCAACTAATCTTTGACAAGGGTGCCAGGAATACACAATCTGGAAATGATAGTCTCTCAAAAAATGATGTTGGGAAAAATGAATATCCATATGCAAAAGAATGAAATCAGACCCTTATCTTACATCACATACAAAAATTATAACAAAATAGATTAAAAACTTAAATGTAAAACCTGAAACCATAAAACTCCTAGAAGAAAATATAAGAGAAAAGCTCCTTGACATGGGTCTTGACAATGATTTTTTGGATGTGACACCAAAAGCACAGGCAACAAAAACAATCAAGTGAGACTACATCCAACTAAAAAGCTTCTGCACAGCAATGGAAACCATCAACAAAACGAAAAGGCAACCTATGGAATGGGAGAAAATATTTGCAAACCACATAACTGATAAAGGGTTAATATCCAGGACATATATGGAACTTCTACAACTCAATAGCAAAAAAACACAAATAACGTGATTAAAAAATGAGCAAAGGACTTGAACAGACATTTTTCCAAAGAAGACATACAACGGGCCAACAGGTATATGAAAAGACACTCAACTTCAATAATCATCAGAAAAATGCAAATCAAAACCAAAATGAGATATCACCTCATACCTGTTAGGATGGCTATTACCAAAAAGACAAGAGAGAACAAGTGTTGGTGAGGTTGTGGAGAAAAGGGAACCCTTGTACACTGTTGGTAATGTAAATTGGTATAGTCACTATGGAAAACAGCATGGAGGTTCCTCAAAAAAATTAAAAATAGGAGAGGACTTTTTAATGGAAATATGAAAAATTTTGTTGGAAAACTGCTTTTCTGACAATATTTGGACACATATCCAATGTGTTTCTATTTAAATGACTTGATATAAGAAAAACAGTTCAGTTTATCTAAAATTTTTATATCCATTATCTCATTTGAGCCTCCAAGAATTCTATGTCTTAAATGTAATTTCCAATTTTATATGGAAGGCTTAGAGATTTATCCAAAATCAAAGAAATAGTGACAATTAGAGAGAGGCCAAAATCTTCATCTTACAGCATCAAATCCAGATTTCATTCCACTTCAGCCTAATTGCTATTATCCTCAGAATTCTCTCTTTGTGCCATTTTTCTGTAAAACTATTTTCCTTCCTTCCTTTTTCTTTGTTTTTTTCTTCATTCCTTCTTTCTTTCCTTCCTTCCTCTAAATATATGTATAATTCATTGTAGGGTATAAGACACTCTCACATTTGGCACATTTAATCCCCATGATGAGGAAATTTTATACTCAGGAAGTTGAGTCTTCCTGATTTTAAATAACTTGATCAGAATCACACTGATAAGAACTGATGTAATCTCTTCTTGTGATATGAATCTGTTAACTATAAATAGTATGCTGTTTCTACCAAATTCTTTGTCATTTCCAAGACCTTACTAAGATGGAAGAAATAACTCTGATATCCATTCTTTCAGTAAATATTTATGGTCTACCATAAACATGACACTGTGATGGATGTGTAGTTTACATATATATACGTGAAGGTTCTCAAATCCAAAAGCTTTTCTTTGTAAATGGAAGTGAGATCAAGAGAAAAGAATGTTCAAATAAGAAAAATATAGGATAAAACGGGAAAATTAGTTACAAATAAAATAGAAATTTAAGTATAATTCAATAATAATAATGTGAACATATATGCCAGATATATATGTCTGCTATTTGAAATTTGAATTTGAAAAGCGTAGACAAAAAATTGATAAATTAGCAAAAATACATAAAGTGCTAAAACTGGCATAATAGGTATTCAAAACTTGAAAAGACTAATAACTATTAAAAACCTTGAAAATGTCATCAAGCATCTCAACAATTCTCACTCTAAAGGAAAATGAAAGACTTGGTTTCAGTAACATCATATGAGAGTTCTAAGAAAATTTTTTAAAGAGAAACTTTTTTTTCTTCCTTTTATTTATTTATTTATTTATTTTTTATTTTTTGTGAGGCGATCAGCCCTGTGCTAACATCTGCCAATCCTCCTTTTTTTTTGCTGAGGAAGACTGGCCCTAGGCTAACATCCCTGCCCATCTTCCTCCACTTTATATGGGATGCCGCCACAGCATGGCTTGCCAAGCAGTGTGTTGGTGCGCGCCCAGGATGCGAACCAGCGAACCCCGGGCTGCCGCAATGGAGCGCGCGCACTTAACTGCTTGTGCCACAGGGCCGGCCCCTAAAGAGAAACTTTTATACAATGTGTTTCATAACATAAAAATTAAGGAAAGTCCATTATTTTTTTCATGAGGCTAGTATAACCTTGGTTCCATAATAGAATAAAAGCAGTATAAAATATGAAAGGTGTAGTCTCATTTCCTTTAAATATCATACTACTACAACTATGTAAAAAACCAATATTTTTTCCCCCAGAAATGTAAGATTTTTTGATATCAAAAAATCTATCATCATGCATAACCATTTTAATTAACTAAAAAATAAAAACTTACGAGGATACAAATAGATGTAAGAAAAGCATTTGATCAAGTTTATTACCTTTTATATAGAATATGCTTTTACTGCTAATAATAGAATAAAGCTTTCTTAACTCAATCAAGACCATATATCAAACATACAGTAAATATCAAATTCCATGGACAAACTTGAATTCATTCCTTTTAAGATTTGTGGAGGAGAGAAGCATGCTATCACTGCCACCAGAAGTTTTTACCACTTTAATAAGAAAAGAAATAGGTATAAAAGGCATAAGGATAGGAAGTAAAGAGACAAAATCTCTATTGCAGATAACATTATCATCTATTAAAAAATCAAACAGAATCTATTTATAAACCATTAAAACTAATAAGAGGATTAAGCAAGGTGTTCAAATACAAGATACTAAAAAGTCAATGTGTTTCTCCTCCCCAGGTAGAAGCAATTTGAAAAACGATGAAGGGGAAAAAGGGATACTGCTCGTAATGCCAACAAAACTATAAATCACCCAGGAATTGTCCTGGAAAAGACTGCATACTTGTGGTAATATTTAAATGGAAATAATCTAGGTGGCCTGCTCTACAGGAATGACTAAGTAAGGAAGAAATTTACTATGTAATTATTTGGTGGTAATGAGAAACGATGAAGTAGAGAGACATATAGTAATATAGTGTTGGGACAAACATAAGTAATAGAATGAGGTGTATAGCAAAATGTTCTTTATGTAATGAAAAAAACGTATCTGAAAGAATCATCCAAAAACACATTAAATTTATTAGAGGAGGTACCTATGCTGGGATGGTAGGAATGAGAGTATCAGAGACGATAGGAAAAAAACAAATCAAGAAACTACAAAAATAATAATTAAATAAACTTCTGTAAATGAGTGATGATAGAGGGCTATAAATTGAGTTTCATGATTAACTCAATTCACTGCATATGATTTTCAAATAAAGAAAAAGAAAAACAAAAATTCCTAGAAAATTCCTCTCAATGTTTAATGATTAGAACTCCACAAGGAACACTGCAGCTCATCAAATACACCATCATCTTATTTAACACAGGAGAGGGTTTAACCCCAGAGGGATTTAATCAATTGTTAAGGTCATACATCATTAATGATTGGTCTTCCAGTTCCCAGTTAGGCTCTCTTTTCTGCACCGTGTGACCTTTCTGCTTGAGAAAGTCATGCTTTTCTATGCTCTTCCCATGAAAGTTCCATCCCTTGGTGCCCTAGATGAACTTACACATTTACATTTTCAACTTCATTAAATAAAATGCCACCAACCAGAGATGGATAAATGAGTTAGCTGATTCTTTCATTGCACTGCAGAGGATTCAGTTAAGAAAGTATGATTTTAAAAAAAATATCTGGAACAAAAAGGAATGCATGAGCAAGCATGTGAAAGATCAATTATCTAATGAAAACAGCTCCTTTATCACTTGAAAGGAAACAATAAAAAGTTTTGGGAATGAGTTCTCTTTTTCTGAATTGAGCTCATGGTAAAGTGGTTTTAATCTGTGCAGGCCCTTTGCAGCCAAAGCCCACCTACCTTTGGGTTGGTTTACTTTTTTTAACACCCTATGTGTCTCTAGGCCAGTATTTGGGGTACTATCTCACCTTGTTACACATTACAGCTTCTAAGCCTGTATCATCTACCTTCTTAACAAAACCAAACCAAACCAAACAAAAAATGTATTAATTACTTACTGATTTAATAGAGGTCATTACTGTTAATTTTAATGATAGCTACTATTTATTCAGCACTTAGGCTGTCTCAGGCATTTTAACATACGTGACATATAATCCTAATAACCATTGGTCAAATGAGAAAAAATGATCCTCAAGGCAGTTTCGTAACTTGCCGATTATCAAATGAATTTGTGATGGAGTTAGAATTTCACTCCAAAGCCAAAGCCTTATTCTGCATTGCAATATAATACATATTTTAATACTGATCAGAGACTTATTGCAGATGGGTGTAAAAACACATCTGGCCTTTTCCGATGCAGCACTGGTGGTATAGTCTCTAGATCTTAAGAATCAGGTTAAAATGCAACTGAATTCATCTGCAAAGTAAATAAGTGCAATGCTATTCTGCCACAATTGCAAAATAACCTCAACTGGTGTACACAAAGTTGCTGATCTGTGTAAAATGATGCCCTGATGTTTCTAGCATCAATGGGATAATGCAAGATATTCAAAAGGCAGTACTAATGATTAAAAAGGTACCAGGCAACCCCTTATGAGTCCCAAGGGATGAAATTTATCTAAGAGAATGTAAAGGGACATAAACTTAAGGTCAAAGCTGAAGTATTCAAGCCAGAGGGATACATTGCCAAAAACGAGAGCTGATTCCATTGCAAACAGAGATCCATCAAGCGTAGAAATAAAGGAACCTTTTATGAAGAGGGCCTGCTGCATGGTGATTGGCAATCACCTTGGTGCTTTACCCATGTCTTTCAACTTCCTGTCATTGGTGTTGGTTAGGGCCAATGAAAAAAGTTGCTGCAATAAGGAACTATTTTCAGTGTTTGGAGTACACAAAATATAGCTTCAGAAGATATAGATTTTGTATTCTGGCTCAGTCACTTTTTAATTGTGAGACCCTGGGAAATTTGTTTAAATTCTTGGAACCTTAGTTTTCTCCGCAGTAAAATGGAATAATAAGTAATACTTCTAGATTTCAAGTAATTATGCAATGCATGTAAACTTTTAAAATTGTGTTTTAAAATTACCCTTTATTGTCATAGGTAGTATCAATAACGCCACCAAAATGATGTGATGGAGAGGGAATAGGAAGAACAGAAAATAACCCTGACAAAATATTCGAATAGAATGAGACTTTCGAAAATCCTTTGTGAGACTGACAACACCAAATCTTTTTTGAAACACAGCAGGGGTTGGTGAAGGAATCATTATGAACTAGATTGTGTGGTATAAGTAATAATGATATAACATACTATCTTGCGGTAAAATTCTTTTAAGTTGGCATGTGGATTTAGTCCTTGGCTGACCACCCTTCTAGTCAAAGAATATTCTAGAAAGTCAACTCATCGAATTTTAGGGGACACTTGAATGAGTTCTAGGTGGCTAATAGGAAGGCATTTGACCCATGTCTAGAAGTATAGCTCAGATATGCACTGCTCTATCTGACAGACTGTGGAGTTGATGGGATGAAGGAGGCACATGGCTGTAGAGCCGTTAAGGAAAATCACCTCAGGAAAGGTAGAAGTTCTGCTGAATTGCATGGCCCAAATACTAGGATCTGGGAGTCGGAGATAGAAGGTGAGACTGGCCAATTTTTCCATCTGGACACTGCTCTGCCATCCTCTCCATTGAGAAATAACTAACTGCATGCTCCAGGAATGGAAGTCTATAGACTCAGAAAAACATCAAGGGCCTTTGAAGCATTGCTGTCAGTTGAGAGTAGATGTAGAATAGCAAGTAGATAGGACACTGCCTGCCTCTAGAGGACAGATGAGAGTAGTGTGGCACTGTTTACTTTTAGAGGATCCCTAGAGGTAGGGTGACTTTACACACCAGATTGCTCAGGACAGTCTCAGTTTTCACATGTGTTATTGCTGTCTTATCTGGTAAGAGCTCCCTGTCACTCTCACAAGTGTCCAAGTTTGGAAAATATATTATCGAGTGACTATACTGAGAGGAAAATTATCTTACCCAGGATGTATACACTGAGAGGGTTTAAGGAATATTTGAGATATGAAGATTTTTTGTGTTTGGGAATCTCAAAAATAATTGAGTAAAGGGACCTGTTGAAAATACAGGGCTTACTGCTGATCAGAAGGCATGGATTTGGTGCATGAGATTAGGACAATTACTATAAATGTGATTCATAAACAGCCAGGTGAAACCTGGGATTTCTAAATTACAAATACTGTGGATATTCAGACAGAAAGAACAATTCAGTGTGGAATCTCATCTTCAAGGAAGGCTTTATACAGGTGGGGCAAAGCCTTAACTGCTTGGGCAGACTCCAGAGAAAAATAGTGCGGAAGAAGTGGGTAAGGAAGGGGCCTCTATTTGGATGTGGATTAGAAGATATTCCTAGATCCTGAATCTCTAGGAACCTACTTCTTGTTCTAGCCCAGTCTCAGGACCCTTGAAAATGTGGAAAGCCAAGAGTTGATTTTAGGTTATAATATGCCTCCCTCATCTCCACTTTATCCCATTCAGTACTGAGTAAAGAGTCTTTCATTGCAGTTACTTCTGGGAATACTAAACTCATCACACTATCCCTTAGTTATTAGTTCCCATCTTTAAGACCTCTGTTTCTGAAAAGATATGAACACTAGTTTTTGACATTTTGTAATTTTTCAAGCATCACATAAATTTAATTCCGATATAAGGCTGAATAAATAAACAGACGTTAAGATTATATCTTAACTATTATGTCAAATCAATGTGGTAGAGCTGGTTATCTTAGGTTGATCAGAGTACTGACTGAAATTATTGTATTTTGATTTATTAATAAATGGGAAAATAAATCATAGCAGTTTCTCTGGATGACAAATTCTTTCATACTCTGTGGTCCATGATGTAATAAAGGGGATCAAGAAAAGGTATCATTAGTTGAGTGGAGTCAGATAGACCTAGGTTTTCATCACAGTTCCACTCTGTTCTCTATGTGGTCTTTGACATTCATTCAATATCTCTTCACCTTGATTTCTCCGTCTGCACCTTTTGAGCAGATGATTTGTGAGAAATAAATCACATAACATATTTCTAACAACCGGCACTGTGATAGCACAGAGTAACCGCTCAGTAAATGGGTTAGAACACTGATCAATGTAAACTCAGATGAATAAATTTAGATTTTTTACTTTATTATCCTATGTCCATTTAACAGAAATAAAAAAACATAATGCTCTACTCTTTATGATTCAGCACCAACTGTTAAAGCATGAAATATCATCAAGTCCCCTGGGCTAGACAAAAGAGTCACTGAGGTCTAATGTTCTAACTGATGAAATTAGAGATTTCTGTGCCAGGTATACTGTATATTATTAACATTTGGAGAAACATTCAGATAGACACCAGTAGATTCTTGTATTTGTAAGAACTTTAAAATGTTAAATAATTTAATAGCTTCTAGCAGGACTGGTTATTTAATTCTTTAATATTATGAATTTGGTCACAGAAAAAAAATACCCTACTGATAAAGATAATAGGAAAGGAAAGTTCCAATGCCAACTGTTTATCCTTGAAAAGGTAGTCAGAGTGACGACTTAGATGAAAGTGGGCCTTAGGATATCATTATAAAACCCTTAATTCACCATTTGAGGCAAGCCCATTCACTGTTGGAATTAAGTAGCATTTTTGAATAAACCTTACCTTTAATTTTATACCAGTTTACAATTTACAAAGCTTATTACTCTCTTAATCCTTTCCAGAATCTTCTTGGCAGAAAAACTTACAATAATAAATCCCTTTTTATGGAGGAGTAAACTGATTAAATAGTCAAATTAAATTATGGTTATTCTGTGTACAACTTATATGACCCTGAAACCGTGGATGACAAATAATAATAATAATACCAACATTATTGTTTTCAGAATTTCTTTAGATTGGGTAACATACATGCCAGCTGTATGATCAATATGTGTTTTCTCCTACTTCTCAGTATAATGAAATGAATTTCAAGCATCAAAGATAAGCTTGAAGGTGTCACAATTTGAACAAATTGTTATCCTGGAACTCTTCAAATAAATGTTACAATGCCTTCTATTATCCCTGTATAACCCTATATGTTATAGTACAATCATTGGTATATTTCTATTTAAATGGGATTTTTCTGCGAGAGAGGCCTACCAAGTGTCCTTTGTAGGGTGGCAACACTGTCTTTTAAGGAATGTCTTTTCATTGAACTGTAGTGGCTTTTAGGTACAGTTAAGAAAGCATTGAATTCAGAAAGATAACTTCAGTCTCTAATATTGAATCTCTCAGCAGCTTAATTTGTACTTTAGGTAGCAAGCTCCAACTCTGTAGCATTCAGCTTTTGCCTCTTAGGTCCCCACATTTGCATCAACAAAAACTTAATTAAAATATTTCACTCAGTTGAGTGAGGAGTGTGGAGAAAATAGCCCAGAAAGACTGAAGAGCTTTAACCAGGAGTTCTGAAGAAAAGGTTTGTTAAGAGAGGATAAAATAGTTAATAAGACTGAAGTAGTGTACAGATACCTACCAATTTTGTAGTTTTTATACTTATCTATTTAATTTTGTCACACTTTTCAGGCAAGACTAGGATTTTCTTTGACCTATTGGGGAGTCAGATGATATGATTACAACTCCTTCCCTGCTCTTCAATAATTCTATATGGTTGAGTAAGACAATCCACTAATCATGGATTCAAATTGTCAATCTGAAATAAGAATAATGATACTAAACACCAAGGACCATTTTATATCTGTATCTAAAAGTTCCCAGAACTATCCCTATCACATAGGAAATCCCCAGTAAGTTCCTGTGTGAATAAAAGAATCACAGAGTCAATGTTTGAGTTAATTAATTAACAATTGAAGAAATAAATATCTCCTTTACTGTCTTTATGGCAGAGTTTTGAAGATGATATAAGACAACATTTAGTAAACGTGTACCCTAAATTAGAAGGTGCAGGATTTGTGTAAGACTTTTCAACAGTTGACTAGCTCCAAATGTTCAAATGGGCATGGATATATTGCTTATTCAGTTTAGTACGACAAGACCTACCTAGCATTGTGTCTGACACATAGACTCGATATGGCCTCCTGATTTTTCTAATTTCCAGTCAACATTCAAGGTCTTCAGATCATTCCAGTCCACACAACTCTATTTCTTCTCTGAAATCCTATTGTAGTATGTCTGCCCAATACCATCTGGTGTTGAATTGTCCTTTGTTTCATGACTGTGAATTCTTCCTTAGACAATTTCATAAATCGATAGCTCAGATAGCTTCTAAAAAACAGCCCATATACACTTTTAAATGATTGGATTGATAATATTTTGAGCATAAGTTGTTATTGTTCCACTTTCTAATACAGGACAGAATAGCTAAGAGAAAAGACTTGGTATGATACACAAGAAGGAAGGCATGCCTTGGAGGAAGAGATACCTGAGTTGAATCTTGGCTCAGCCACTTGCTACCCATATGACCTGGGACAAAGTGTATCTTCCTCTTATGTTTCATTTCCCATTTCTAAATAAGGTAATAATACATACTCATGGAGTTCTGAATATTAACTAAGAATGTGTATATAGCACCTAGTGTACACCAGGCACCTGAAATATGTTTGTTCTCTCTTCTTGTCCACTTGTTTGACTAATTCTATTTGCTTATGGTGCAAATATTTGTTAAGCACATACTCTATAGTAGGCAGTGTGCTAGATACTGCTTAAGATTCAACGATGAATTAGAAAAGAGTCTCTCAATGGACCACAGAGTTAAGTGGGAGGTGATAAACACGTAAATAACTGAGTATAATGTAAGGCATAAAAATAAATGAAAAGCAGATGTATAAGATTACTGCTGTAAAAATGTAGAAAAAAGGAGCCATTAATTCTGCCTAGGGTAATTAGGAAGTTTTTGTGGAAGATGTCACATTTAAATTGAACCGTAGGGAGAATGAGCATAATTTTGATAGAGTGAGTGGAAAGGAACATTTGAGAAAAAAAGAATAGCGTGAAAAAAATATAAAAGTTACAAATATTTTCAGGAAATGGTGGATGATTTGGTTTGGCTGGGATATAGAGTGCTGTAAAAAATAGTTTAGGAGATGTGGACAGTTTGTAATGTGTAAAAAAATCATGGAAAGATTGGAATACATTTTTTGGGAAGTTATGCTCACAACTACCTGTTATATATAGAAACTTATACAGTTTCTTCCGTTACTCTACCTAACAGATCACAGATCCTTACACTGGCAAGATGCAAGTCCTCTGTCTGAGGCAGTGCTCATGAGGTTCTAGAGGTTTTGAGGTATCCAGATTTGAAAGCCCTTCTTTCTGCCTGTCAATAACACCACTGGGATTACCAGGCAGCTACATTTCTCTCAGATGTTTCTTTTTCTTTTAGCCTATTTATTATAAAAAGAGCCACTGAGCATGATAACCCTACCTTAAGGCCATTCTGCTCTTCTGTCTAAGGGTGACAGCTTCTCTCTAGGAATACCCTCTCTTTTCTCTTATGGTCATTGCAGAGGTTCACCCAACTCAATACTAAGGATACATGGAGGGGAAAATTTCTAATTGAATCCCTGGTATTCTTCCATAGATTAAAAAAAACACTATTTAGTCATCTGGGGACCACTGATTATTTGGGGGTAAATAGATCTCTACCTTACAGCATACACTAAAATAACTCCATAATTTAGAAGATCAAGTATATACCAAAAGGAAACATAAATGTATTTCTTTTTAAATTACAAATTTCAAAGATAACACTCACAAAACTGAAAGACAAATCAACACTAAGTGCCACGTATACTAAAAAGTGTTTTCATTTTTAATATGTAAAAAGGTTTCCTAGATCCATAGGAAAATATAGCCATCCCAACAGAAATATACATAAGAAAACTGAATAGGCATAAACAAGGAAGACATTGAAATGAATAATAAAGCTGTGAAAATATACAATATCATGAACAATCAAATGAATTTAAAGAAAAACAAAAGTAAAATAACAGCATTTTTCCCTCAAATTGGAGACTATTTTTAATGATGACATCCAATGTTGTTTGTGATTTATAGAAAAGGCATGTCCATCCACTACTAAAAGGAGTATAATTGATTACAACCATTTGGAGGACATTTGCCAATATGTATCTGAAGGCTTTATTTTGTTCATATAATTTTAACTAGTAATTTATAGTGAAAGAAATAATTCATAACATATGTGGGACTCAACAACAAAGATATTGCTATGCTCATCATAGAATAGGAAAATTTGCAAAAACACATCTCCATACATGAGAGACTTGTATAAATATCATATTATACATTTTTAGTATGCAATACTATGCAGTTCTTAAAAGTATATCATTACAGGACTATATCATGACATAAAACAATTCAAACTATTTTATTAAGCAAAAATAGTTTATAAAACAATATTATGTTAAAAAAATATATACACACACTTTGACAAAAAAGAAAAATTAGTGAGAGTAGATACAATAAAACATGTTATCTCTACATGCTAAAGATATTGTTTTGGGCTATTTTATTAATTTTACTTGTCCATATTTTCCAAATTTTAATAATAATTATGATTCATATTGTAATAAGAAAAGAAAACCTTAAAGAATTCCTTTGCATTTTAAAACCTATCCCAGCTACTGAAACATAATTGGCTGTATAAGAAACACTCTGTGTACTTGCTGTTCAACATGTAAGCCCTGCACCACTTGTCCTCCTCAGGAAGAGGACTAACAGGACACAAAAGCCCACTGATACACTACATGGCTTCAGAAATCACCTAGAAAAACATGTGAATTCTTGGATATGTCTTTTATTTGTGATTTACTCAGATTATGCATAAGTGGGGAAATGATTGGCTATTTAATTAATCATTTTCAGGTAACTGGCTGCTTCTGGTTCTGTCCAGAGCCCAGAGCAGCCTCATACCCCAATACTCAGTGTTCCTGGGTAGTGTGGTCTGCAATTATATCATGCTTCTGAGCCATGAGAGCTTTGCTTTGAGTTCCCCACATGGAACAGAGTTGGACGATCTCGTTGATTCTGAGTGTTTTTATGGGTCCATATAGTCACACTCCCAAGCTGGATGAGGTGGGGAGGGGTTGGGATTAATTACTATGAAAATTGTCCAGAAGCTGTTTTTTCTCCTCTCGTAGACTAGGTACATTTATAATGAAGCTAGAAAGTAGAAAATAATTGCATTCCATTACAAAGTCAATGTCGTTGATCTGATGTAGGTTACAGGAGCCCCTATTTATGATTGCTTAGTCAGAATATCATTGTGAGTGATATTATATAAAATGTCTAGAAAGGTCAGGAGCATCATTTTGGTAGTAGAAGGAAATAAAAATTCATCATGTGGGGATAGCTTGCCTCTTAGTAAATAGCCTTTGTACCCTTGGTATACAATATCAGGGTGAATGTTTCCACAAAGGTAGTTTAAGGTTGCATCAACAAATAACCCTCAATATCTATCTGAACCTCTCCCCTGACAAAGGGGAGCGTGAGGTGCTAGGCTGAGAGCAGCACACAGGCTATGTATTCATATGTACAGAGTGATACTGCAAACCAAGCAGACAATTCAAGGAAGATTTTAGTTTGAAGTAGGATTGAGGTACACAGACAAAAAGATACACCTGCATTCCATAAAAGAACAAGAAGATCACAGCTAGAATAGCAGGGTCTAAGACATGAGAGTCTTGCCACATTTGCTTCCTATGGGACATAGTTGGCTTCAGACAAGGCATGGAGATATATAGGAAGGATACCAAGATATCCCAGATAATACAATATGTACCTCATGGGAGACAGGGAAGTCAACATTGATTAAATGGGGAGATTCCACTTTGAATACTTGATTTAGGAATTATAAATATAAAGGGTATATATATTTACTCGGGACATATTTATGTATTAGGTGCTGAGCTAGGCATATTAGGGTAAATGAGTCCACCATGATAATATAGGGCTTGCATCAACAAGAGAGAAGGCAAGAATTTATAGCACTTTTCCTTCACACTTGCAAACATCTCTTGAGAACCTACCATTCCCCAGACATTCAGTTAGGCTTTCAGAGTGCTAGCCACCTGGGGGAAATAGGTTTAACATACAAAGGGGTAAGATGGGAATGGGCACCAGGGGAAAGCAGCCAATTTTGTTACAAGGCAGTATATAATAAATATTACCTATGGAGTACACAGGCTGATACATTAAGTCATGTAACAGCACTGGGTAACTTTGAGTCATAATCACTAACAGTAGAATGTTGGAGCAAAGCACTTGGAACAGAGTGATGGTATTTTAAGGGTAATGATAAATTTGAGGAAATGAACCAGTATTACTTTCTAAAATAAAATCAAGAGGTGCTCTGTTAAACAGCACCAGCAATGGACAGTCTAACTTCAGAACTCACAGGGCAAAGAGAAAGCCCACAGTCAGGCCTCCATGATGTATTGCATAGATTAATATAGTGTGGTATGTATAGATCAATAAACAATAATAATTTTTATTAAGACACTGTTCTATATTCTGGGAATAGAGCAGTGTAAAAAAATAAAACTAGAGAGAGAGAAAATCCTTCCCATCATGTATAAAAAAATAATTAGATAATGATATATGCTAAAGTCGAAGTATATAGGGTGAGTGGAGGTGGGTCCCCCGTTTTGAATGGGGTAGGCTTTGAAGTTCTTACTGAAAAGTTGGCATCTGAATAAAAAGCTGAAGGAGGTGAGGAAGTCATGCAAATATCTCAGGAAACAACATTTTATTTAGAGGGAACAGGAAGAAGAAATTCTGCTAACAGGAGTAGGCCTGTTGTATTTGATCACCAACAAGAAGTTCGATGTGGTTATAGCAGAGCGAGCAAGGAGAGAAGGGCAGTAGAGTGGAAGGGGTGAAGCAGATGATGCAAGTTCCTCTTAGGAATCTGAATGTTACGCTGAATGAGCAGGGAAGTCACCTGAGGGCTCCTAGCAAAGACTTGACATGATCTGACAAGAGGGCTCCCACTACTGTAGTTAAAACAGACCACTGGGGACAGGGCCCAAAGCAGAGGCAAGGAGATCCAGTAGGATTTTTACAATGATCCAAGTAACAGAAATGGTTGCTTGGAGCAGGATATTAACAACAGAGGTGGGAAGAAGTGGTCAGATTCACAATACTATATGTTCACAGCAAGACCCAAGAGGATTTATGGAATAATTGGCTGTGGGGCATAAAAAAATCAAGGATGATTCCATGATTTGGAGCATGAATAACTGCAAAAATTGAGTAGTTCTTTTCACCAGGGAGGGAATGAAGGTGAGGGGGAAAACAGGTGGGTGTGAAATTGAATTTTGTTTTAGGCACGTTAAATATTAAGATGTCTATTAGATATCTAACAGTAGCTGTTGCATAGGTAGTAGGATATGATGATAGAAGACTCACCAGTGAAACTTGTTTATCAAGCAAAGATGCGTTATTTTAAACCTACTGTAGCAAGTGAGAACACGCCTTGGACAGAGGCTTAGTATTGTCTCAAAAGGGGGATGTCGGGAAGAAGGTTTACAGGGTTTTTGAGTCTGGGCTTCAATGGTTAAAAGGTGGACCTTTTAAGAGGGCTACTGGTTGGGGATGGGCTAAGTTAATATCATATTTATTTATTTGCTGTTATTTTTTGCTTTTTTGGCTTTGAGATTTTATTGAGCACTACTAATCTCGACAAATTTTTATTGGAACCACATTCTTGGTATAGTGAGTTAGTCGTTAAATAGTTTGCACAATTTGTGAAATAAAACCCTCATTTAATGGTTTAGTTTGGCTATATTTCAAAAATTTTATGTACTTTTACTTTTAACAGCCTTATTGAGATATCATTGACATATAAAAATTGTCTATATTTAAAGTGTACAACTTGTTTTAATATATGTATACATTATGAAATGATCACAATAAAGCTAATTAACCTATTCATCACCTCTACATAGTATACATTTGTGTGTGTATGTGGTGAGAAAATTTAATTTAAGATCTAAACTCTCAGCAAGTTTCCAGTATACAATATATGTAGTCTTCTTAACTATCATCACCATATTGCAATTATATGCTTAGAATTTATTCATTTTGCATAACAGAAACTTTGTACCCTTTGGCCAGCATCACTCCATTTCCCCCTCTCCCTAGCCCCTGGCAACCACCATTTTAATCTCTGCCTCTATGAGTTTGACTATTTTAGATTCCACATATAACTGAGATCATGCGGTATTTCTCTGTGTCTTGCTTGTTTCACTTAGCAAAACGTCCTCCAGCTCCATGTTGCAAATGGCAGGATTTCCTTTTTTAAGGTCCATTGTATATATATTTGCATCATATTTTCTTTATCCATCTGTCAAAAAACATTTAGGTTGTTTCCATGTCTTAGGTACTGGGAATAATGCTGCAATGAACATGGGGGTACAAATATTCCTTCACAATCCTGATTTCCATTCCTTTGGATACATACTCAGAAGTGGGATTGCTGGATCACAAGGTAGTTCTCCTTTTAATTTTTTGAGGACCCACCATGCTGATTTCCATAATGACTGTACTAATGCATCTTCCCACCAACAGTGTATAAGAGTTCTTTTTCTCCACATCCTTGCCAACACTTCTTATCTTTTGTCTTTTTGAGAACAGACATCCTAACAAGTGTGAGTTGACATCTCATTGTGCTTTTGATTTGCATTTCCCTAATGACTTAGCATTGGCAGGCCTAAAGCTGTCTACTTAATGCAGATTTAAAAATCTCCAGGAATCCTTAGTTTGAGGTCATCAGCTGGAACAGTCTTTTGGTGATTAAATGGTGGCTTATATCTCTTTAATTGAAATACATAGATCCAAGAATAAGCATTCTGGAGTTCCAATACTGAGTAAGATGATGACAGTATCAGAAAGGTCTTTTCCATTGAGGGTCCAGGATGGTCTTTCTCTGAGATCTTTTCCAAAAGTTGAAGTCTCCAGGTTTAAAATTGTGAGGAGATGTTTTTTTGAAGATGTTGAGGATAAGCTGCTTGTTTCTGTTGATAATAAGACAGTGCATTGAGTGAATACTTTGTGATGGTTTCTTATATCACCCTGTAATAGGCAGGGTTTAGAAATGGTGGAAGTAGTTCCAGATAACTAGGATTCTCAGTTCACATGGAGAGAGTAGACGGACTTCCAAAGGAGTTGATCTCATTGTCATTAATGTCAAAAGTAATGCTTTAGGCCAAGAAAGTTCAAGAGTTTCTGAAAGTTTGGTTAGTTTAAGTTTGTTTTTTGAGGTGAAATTTACATAACATAGAATTAATCATTTTAAAGTGAACAATTTAATGGTATTTAATATGTTCACAATGTTATGCAACCATCACCTCTATCTAGTTTCAAAACATTTTCATCATCTCCAAAAGAGCCCCTGTACCTGTTAAGCAGTCACTTCCCATTCCCACTTTCCTCAGCCCTTGGCAACTACTAACACACTTTCTGTCTCTATGGATTTACGTATTCTAGATATTTCATATAAATGGAAACATATAACATGGGACCTTTCATGTCTAGCTATGTCCACTTTGCATAATGCTTTTGCAGTTCATCCAATTGCAAATTTGGATGAACATTGTAGCATATATCAGAACTTCATTCCTTTTATGGCTGAATAATTTTCCATTGTAAGGACATACCACATTTTGTTATGCATTCATTCATTGAGGAACATTTGGGTTATTTCCACCTTTTGGTTATTGCAAATTAAAAAAATTGCAAATAATTGACTAATGCAAATAATATACAAGCGTTTGTATGAATACCTGTTTGCAATTCTTTTGGGTGTATACCTAAAAATTTAAGTTTGAGAATTAATTTTGTCCTTTTTTTCTTATCTGAATATTGAATGTGATAAGGACAGTAGTTTTAAATAAGAGGAAGTGTCTTCCAAAGTTACCTCACAACAGCTTTAGTAAAGTGAGGGCTTCCATAATTAGTCAATTTGAGCCCAGGTAGGAAAAAACTTCATGCAATCCTTTTTCTTTGTTGTACTATTAAAGCTGTAGCTTTCCAAGAAGGAAAAGCTTTTGCTCTATCTCGAGAATATATACACAATAACCTAAACAAATCCATAGCCTATCTGGAGAAATCGTATAAAATCCATTTGTCAATTTGCCAACGAAAGGGGCATCAAGATTTTGGCTCCAGTTCCTGCCTCACCTTTAAATTTTTGTCAATATTGTATTACAGGCAAGTAGGACATGTACTAGACACCTTCTTGGCTAGGTATTTAAGGTTTCTCTATCAACGGGTTTAAGATCATATCCAGTTTATCTCTGCTATAGTGCTAGAATGAACAGAACAGCTCTGGCTAATCCATTGTGTTAACCAGTAGTATCAGAATGTAAGAGACTACAGTCTTCTCTTGTGGTAACATAGAATTAATTAGGAAAGCTTCAGTTAATGATTAGTGGGAGTAAGAACGTATTACAAACAGTAAGAACTTTGTAAACTTCCACAGCCTTTTGATTTGTTCCATAAGTTATGCTGATTGTCCTGGTTGACAAGAGTGGTGAAACATAGAAACAAGATCAATTTGGAAACAATTATTGTGCCAAACTTTATACTTAAGCATTATTTTTGTTTCTTTTAAAATAATAAATAATTATTGAATAATTTTTAAATTAATATATTTTACTTGTACATAACCTTGGAAAATTGAACTGCTCTTTGGATTTGTCAGATATTTCTTTAAGTTGGCAAATAAAAACAGCCCTCAAAATTTTTAATAAATAAAAATTTGGAGAATGACAAGAAACCCTAATTATTCCTATTGTCACTTCTTTTATAAGTAAAAAAGTAAATCTTTGTATTACCAAAAATAGTTTAGCCATAAAAGACATCTTAAATATTTGGCATTTGAATCGGGAGTTTGTCAAAGGAGAAAGGAAGGAACGTGCCATTAGTATCTGAAAGCAAGGTATAGGTACAAGCAATACAGCATGAGAGACCATAATCACTAGAACCTTTTAACTTTTTTCAAAAATAAAGATTTCTTTGTTATTCGAATGATACAGAACTACACCAAGAGTACAGAAATATAACATAGTATATGATATTTCTGAAACTTAAGCACAGAATAATTTATTCATTATACAGAAGAAAATATCTAATCTTACTCCATTTGAATATCATCCATTTAACCATAAAGAACAAAATGTTCATTAATATATATTTTATATATATATATATATATATATATATATATATATATTCAGATTGCTATGGAGTAAACTATGTTCCCATCTAAATTCATATATTGAAACCTTACCTCCAGTGTGACTGTATTTGGTGTAAGGAAGTAAGTAAAGTTAAATGAGGTCATAAGAGAGGGGCCATAATCTGACAGGATTAGTGTCCGTATAAGAAGAGACATCAGAGATCTTGCTTTCTTGCTCCACCATGAAGGCAGCTGTCTGTAAGCCAGGGAGAGAGCTCTCATCAGAAACTGAACCCTGCTGGAAACTCCATTTTGGATTTTCCAGCCTCAAGAACTGTGAAAAAATAAATTTCTGTTGTTTAAGCCACCTGGTCCACGGTATTTTGTTATGGCAGCCCAAGCAGACCAATATACACAGATACACGTGCACACACACACACACACACACGTATATATACAAATACACACAAATAGATTACATATTTAAAACTTTCAATTTTAGAATTAAAACAAAATTAATTTTATCAGCATACAAATAAAAAAACACATATATTATATTGAATTTACCATGTTAATAAACCATAACAATTCCCTTGATAAACAAATGAATAGAGTATATTCACTATCTTGTACTTTTAATAACTATTCTGTAGAGTTTTGATTTAGTGATTTACATAAATTACCACCTTAAATCATGAAAAATTAAACCTATGTCATGTACTAATTAAAATACTCTGCTAACCTAATTTTTATCTGTTGGTTTCTAGACTAAATTAAATCACTCTAATTGGTTCACAAATTAATTTACTGTCAAGAAAATAACTCTTTTTAATATAACATATATTTTTTGTGTTCATAAACCAAATTTTAAAATATTCTTGAAATAACATCCAAAACTCTAAGTGTCTAGCTTTTCTTCTTATCCAGCAGCTAGGAACAAAGGTCGTTACTCGAACTTATAGTTAAACATTTTCCTCTGAGTTACTGTTTTATGGTATAAAACTTCACTCTAAAAGATTCATTTTTTTTCCTTCTGCAGGGAAAGGAGAAGATTTAAATGTAGGAAAACACATCTTAACACACATACTGAAAAAAGAGTTTCTAGAACTGGTTTAAATAATAACTCAGGCTCTTGATTTTTCCATCAAGTTATTCAATCAACAAGCTGCTACTTATTAATCCCTAAAGTATGGAAATGAAAGAGGGTGGTCTCATATATTATACAAAGTAATCTTTCTTTCTGGCAGACAGGACAGTGAATCTCTTTACAAGATTATTTTTCCTTTTTTAATTATCCCGTTTTTGTGTATTCTCAAGTGTGTCTCAAATGAATAAGATCATTCATGTCAAAATTTTCCCAAACTGGCCGCTACAATTCCAAATTATCCTTGGTGAAATGATACCAACTAGGGAAATATGCACAAACTAAAACTTGAAAGAAGCAAGTGTTTGGACAGAAGCAGATGCAGGTGATACAGCCTGAGAAGACACCATGAGGACCGAAAGTATATTTCCAGAGTCAGGCAAAAGGCCAGTTGTCCATATCCTCAGCATCTGTCCTGTTTACCACATGGCTTTTCATTTACAAATAAGAGAAGAGCAAGAGAAGGCTCGCACAAACACTTCTAAATCACCTTGGATCAGAATTGACACACATCACTTTTTTTTTTTCCCCCCCAGAAGATGATTGCATCAGGGCAGGACCATTAACAACTTCTTACTAATCAACTATAAGAACTTTTGCATCAGGGCAGGACCATTAGCAAGAAGTTGTTAATGGTCCTGCCCTGATGCAATCATCTTCTGGAAAATATAGTTCTTGACTGGACAGCTGCTTCTCAGAAAACATCTGTCTCTGCTAAGGTCTGCCTCTCTGGTCATCAAATTTCCTTGCACACCTTTCTTTCCAAACATATAACATATTCACTACCCCTCTTTCCCCACCTGAAAAGGGAGAAAATCCCAAATACCATACAGATCCTCTACTCATCCCAAAGACTAAATCTCTGGGTAATCACCATCCTCTCCATCAGGTCAGATATAACTCTTCATTATTTGTAAAACTATGAAATTAAAGACATGCTGTCTGTTTATTCATCACCCAATGTACAATGCAGAAAACAGGGGCAGCATAGCGAAATTAAAAACTCCCACTTGAAAAATAAAAGAATAAGAGACACTTAGCAGTCACCAGTCTACAGCAATAATGAGATCCTCCAGGATTCGCATCATAAGGAAACTTGTCCTGTCCTGAGGAAAATTCCTTGATTAGTGATACTGCTCTCTGGGAGGACTTCTTTTACCTACAGTTCTTAATTGTTCCTGGATTCACTGTCTCAAAGTTCTCTCTTCTTCCGTCTTTCATGACATACCTGAAATTTTCACAGCCTGCTCTATGCCCATGCAAGTTTACAGGACCAATGGTTTTTTTAAAAATGGAATATCGGAAGACATTTAAATTGAGGCTATGGTTTCTTTAGCAATACAATTCCCTCATAAATTTAGAGTGTTTTTAATTATGTGCTTGTAGTCAACTCCATGGGCCAGTAATCACACCTAAAATCACTTCTTGGACACGTTTCTCAAATCTGCTTTATTTCTTGACTTTCTCATCCACATGTCTCTATCTCTAAGTTTAATAGTAGCCACCTTAATCATCTGCAACAATGGACTTAAATGGGTTGTACATTCTTAATGTGGTATTCACAACAGAGCTGAGGCATTTTATTTAATTTGAGGAGATTTTGTGGGTTTTTGTTGCACAAAGTCTTTTACAACATTATATCTTGCTATTTGAGGGCCCGGAAGCAGTAAATTTTTCTCATACATAATGCCTTTAATCTCTAGACTTTCTCTAATTCCTTTGATCCCTGCTTTAAAATCTTCCAATCCTTGCTTGAGTTCACTTCTTTTTAGAATACTCTGGACAGCCAATAGTAGCCACACACACTAACATTCTGATTTAATCTAACCATTTTCCCTGGAACTACAGGCCCAGCAGGCACATTGTTTTACCAAATATTTTGTTGCAGTAAAACAGAACTCTACCTCTTTCCAAACTGCTCTGTCTGCTTCCTTGATGCCCGCTCCCTAGCCCACTAAACCAACATTGTGAATTTGAGGTTGTTGTTGAAGCCGCACTCCATCTCAACTTGCATTTAGGCTAGTTAGAGTAATGAAAACTGCTATTATAATCTGTAAATTTCAGAGGCTTCACTCAAGAAAACTTTCTTGCTCATCTAATTGAGTGCTCCTAGAAATCTATAGGCAGCCGCTCTATGTAACCATTCAGAGATCCAGAATGATGGAGGCTGTACTATCTTCCTTTGAAGACAATGGCTTTGAAGGTTAACAATGACATTGGTATCAGGCTGACGGAGACAGAGAGATGAGGTGTAGAGAAAATCATATCTGCTTCTTAAACATCTAGGACTGGAAGTGACATACATCACTTCCATTCACGTTCTGCTGGCAAAAAATTGTAATATTCATTTAATCCCACCTTGATGTAATGGGACTGGGACCTCCAGTTCTGTTTGGGCAGTTAAATTCCAGAATGTCTACTCTATGGAAAAGGATCATGAATCTTTGGGTTCAGTTAGCTGTCTTGCTCCAAATGTTAATTTAACAATTAGATTTATTGTTAGCTTAAGGTACTAATTTATCTCATTTAATTATTACAATAAACATGAATATAGGCATAATAAATTTTACCTCCCCTAATCAAACAGAGGCTTAGAAATATTAAGTTATTAACCATAGTGACATGGAAAATATTGGGGTCAGAACTCTTAACAATGATTTAATGATTTCAATTTTTTTCCTTTTGTCCTTGACATCCTATGGAGAGTGGCAGTTTTAATTACTTTAAATAGTGGTTTTTAGAAATTTGTATTAGTTCTTAAATGATTAAGAAAATTCTCCAGAATTTCATAACCACAGTTATCATTCACATATATTGATGAATGCCTGCACTGTGCCAGGTACTGTGTCAGTGATAACCCTGAAGGCATTCATTAGTAGATGCAACTTCTCTCAAGATATAAAACCCAGAAACTCTCTGAAAGGAGACAGCGTTATTGAAGGTCAACAAGACCTTCAATGTAGACCAAGAATATCTAATTATGTTCTCATAAAGTTTATCCAACTCTTGGGCTCTTCTCATGTATCACAGGAGATAAGCCTTTCCATTTAAAGTCATATAGGCCACTGTTCCATTTAGATCCCCTTGTACAGATGAGATAATCTATATCCTTCAAAAAGCATTACCAAAAACTTAAGGATAAAGATAGGAACATAGGCAAAAAATTAAGAGACAATAATAGTCTATCATACAAGTATATATTTGTGTTTCCTACCATACCTAAGATTGATTCCAATGCCCATGAGACCTTCACATTCTACCTGAACTCTGAAGAGAGGAGACAGATTCCATTTCCAGGTTCCCTCACTTTCTAGCATGAGATTATCTCCCCAAGGCTAGTTGTGTGTTGACACTAATCAGTATGGACCACACTCTCAAGAGTTCTGATCATTTTTGCTCTTTTATAGTCCTGTCTAAAGGTGGGGGGAGGGAGAGGGAGACTCCATTTGGGCCCTTCCCTTCTTTCTAGTCATAGAGACCACCATTTCCTTAAAGAATGGGCTCTAGACACAATGTTGCCCTACAGCATCTTCAAAACTTTCTGTACACATTGTATTGGCTCCATTCTGACAGCCTCGCCAATATAACCATACTATAATGCTGTACAAAACAAAACCAAACAAAAAACCAGAGATGTTATTTTAGAGCAATTATCTCTTTGCGGTTTATCCATTTGTCTCCCCAGTAATTTACTCCTCCATTCACTCATTCATTAACTAACTTATTCAGTCACCCATTGATATGGACCAAATATTTGTGTCTCTGTAAAAAAAATTCATATGTTGAATCCTAATTTCCAATGTGATGGTATTTGGAGATAGAACGCTTTGGGAGGTGATGAGATTTGGATATGGTAGTGAGAATGGAGCCCCCATGATAACATTGGTGCCCTTAGAAGAGGATAAAGAGTGTAGAGCTCCCTTTCTCCTCCATGTGAGGACATAGCAAGAAGACTGCTTTCTATGAACCAAAAAGTAGTTCCTCACCAGATACTGAGTCTGTCAGCACCTTGATCTTGGACTTCCTAGCTTTTAGAACTGTAAGAAATAAATGTTTGTTGTTTAAGCCATCCAGTCTATGGTAATTTGGTATAGCAGCCCGAACTGATGAAGACACCCATATACTAAGAGATCACTCTGTGCAGTTATTATGTGGGATATTTAGCATAGAAAGATGATCAGAACCAAATCCTTCCCCACGACAAGCTTGCAGTCTCCTGGAGAAGTAGACTGATAAAGAGTGGTAATTATAATGCTAGAATAGAAATGTATACAAGACGAATAAGAGCAAAAGAGAAAGAGTACATTGACTTTCCAGAGTAATCAGTGCTGGTTTCCTAGAAAAGATAGCCTGTGACCTGAGGAGTCCAACCACACAAGTAGAGGGAGGATATTCCAGGGCAGGAGAGGAGCAGTTATGGACAGACAGGGATGAGAAACAGAATGGCCTATTCACTAAACTGAACAAGTTCTTAATATCTACAGTACTATATAGAGGAAAGACCAAAGCACATGAGGGTTGTGGAATAGGTGGAGGGCAGGACATCAAACCATTTTAAGGAATTTTGATTTTATCCAAAAGACAACAGAGAGCATGAAAAAGTTGCAAATCCTTCTTGCTTGATATCTGTTGAAGTGTTGTATCAGGTGGTTTCAGAAAGTTTCCCTACGTTCAGGTTCAACTCATGTGTTAGAATTACCCAGACTTGTGTATAAAACAGCAATCTATTAGGGGTAAATGGCTTAATGGAATCTCTCATACATTCATGACCAAGACTCATGAGTGTAGTATTTCCTAATAGAAAATCACTAATTCCAATGGCATCAGACCATTAATCATGATACATTCTTTTGTTAAAACCTAGTGTTCTTGAAAGTTTAATTTATAGGTCAAGTCTCACAAATGCTTGGTTCAGAATAACTGAGGCATTGCTGGAAAATGTATTGCTTCTATCTGCAGTTCACTAATAAGCTTAAATATGACAACTAGACATCTGCCATCATTCAAATGGATTTCAATCCTACTTGGATTTCAAGCTGGCTTATATAAACAAATAGCCATACAGTGGCAGACTTAGCTTGCCTCTTCTTATGTTACCTAGCAGCTCGCCTTTGGGAATCTATAAATGGCTGGATCTTATATAGCATGAGATACTTTGGGATCAAGGTAAAACATAGCAGACAGTGGAAGAAATTTAGTGTACAAAGACCAGAGTCCCCCAAGAACCTATGGCTTTGAAATAGTGCAGTGCTCTCAAATAATATGCATTAGTATTTTATTAAAGGAAAAGCTTGATACTAGCAATATTGTCTGAGCAATATTGCTCAGTCCTGGATCCTCTCACTTTAGTCTTGACTTTGCAGGATGTTGCATAAGGAAGAGAAGCTAAAACAGTCCTACCTGAGGCGTCTCTGAATAGATGTTTGAGATGTATTTGGAATAAAAAAATTGATGTTTTTCTGCAGATAGAAAAAGAGAATAATATTTGAGAGGGAGGTAAGAACATGTAGAAAGAAAATAATACACTATTATATTCGTTCATTCAGGCTGCCATAACAGAGTACCACAAACTAGGTGACTTAGAACAGCAGAAATTTATTGTCTCGCAGTTCTGGAGGCTAGAAGGCTGAGATCGAAGTGTTGGAATGGTTGGTTCCTTTGGAAGGCTGAGAGGAAGAATCTGCTCCATGCTTCTCCCCTAGCTTCTGGTGGTTTGTTGGCAATCTTGGGTGTTCCCTGGCTTACAGAAGCATAACCTTAATTTCTACTTTCATCTTCACATGACTTTCTCCCTGTGTGTACCTATCTCCAAATTGCATTTTTAAGGACACCAGTCATATTGGACTAGGGCCCACCCTAATGACATAACTTTAACTTAATTGCTTCTGTAAAGACCCTATTCAAATAAGCTCACATTATGAGGTACTGGGGGTAGAATTTCAACATATGAATTTTGTGGAGACACAACTCAAGCCATAACAAATAATGTTCAGAGAATCTCACACATTAAATCGATATAGCTAAAGGGTAGGATGATTACTTTTGGTTGGAGTCAGATGATGGAGGGCCTTTGTACATAATGCAAAGAGTAAATGCTATTGATTTGTGTCAAACTAGAGTTTGGTTTCTAGTAAGGGGGGCAAGGCTCTATTCCTCAGTTATTTCTAGTTCCTAACATTTCTTAAGTGCTTACTATGGTCTTGGTAGCAGTGCTAAATCTTTTATAAGCTAAATATTCATGATGGCCCTAGAAAGTAGACAATTTATGCCCAGTTTACAGATGATGCAGTAGAGGCAACTGTAACTACCAAAGCAATTGAGCTAGTGAAAAATAGAGTCAGGATTTAAACATAGCGTTATTCCAACAACCCATGCTCTCACTTCCATTTTATACTGTCCCTAAACACGCTATGCTACCTCCCCTCCTTCCAGTCCAACTGTTTTTTAATGATCTGCTCCAAACCTAAAAGCTTTGAGGTTTAAATGAGTTTAAGGCAGGCAAAGTGTTTAGTTTGGTTTTCATATATAATTCATATAATTGTTATAATGAAGACAAAAAAGAGAGAGGAGAATGAAATGAAGGGAAGGGTATATGAGGCCAAGATAGATAGACCTTGGTACAATGGGTAGATGTTTCATGAAAACAGAATTGGGTAGAAGCAACACATAGATATCACAGGATATGTCAGGTGTTCCCTCAGGGGATAGTATAATCTGGAAAACGAATCAGTGCAGATGATGTACAGGATATTCTCACCTAATTAGAATAAATGACAGAAAAAATCTCTTCCAAATGTCTCATTTTATCATGCAAAAATATATTCCCAGAGCAGATAGCATAATAAATAAGGTTAAACAACTGTGAAAAGAAATATAATAAATACGTTTACAATATACCACTATACTAAAACATTAAGACATAGTGGCCAACAACATAAAATTTTCATTTTATCACTAGCATGTCTTGGTAATGGGTCTTATTAGTATTAAGAATTGTAGAGTTTTAACAAAATAAATAATATTAATTATACCCACATTAGTTCATGATTCTGGAAGTTCCCCAAGTATTCACTTTCCAACACTGTCCTCTCTCAGCTCTCTTAATGATATCTGGAATGGGGAACAGGCTCATATCTGATATGAGCTAATCTGATATCCGAAGATAACCTGATAATATAACATAACTGCAATGTTGCAAACTTTCAGTGGTTGTCACCTGGAGAGCTGATAATCATCCTCTTTGTTATTCCCAAATCCTGATTTGAAAACAAAACAAAAAAATCCTTCACCTCCTTTACCACGGAAAGGAAGGAATTGGTCTCTCCCCACCAGATTCTGCATCTGAGCTGGTTTCTATTGCATGTCTTCCTGAACAGTACTCTCTACTCTCTCATCTGCCCCACACCTCAGGGTGAGCAGCAGCAGCCTCTTTGGAACCCAGAAGCAAATCTCATCTGTGTGCTGAGCTGCCTGAATGATTGTTACTAAACCTCCTCCAGCCTTACTGATGGGCAAGGGAAATAGAAAATAATGCAAAAATGCGTCTTCCCACCTCACATTTCCCTTTTCTTTTGCTTTTGTGTGTTTAAGAAGGCAGTATATTTCTGTTATATTTCCCCTAGTCTCCATGCAGTCAATGAAGCTCCTTCCTTTAATACCTTCTGTGTCCTATGAGCTTCCCCTCCCTTTCCAGATACAAGCCTTGACCCACAACTCTCAGATTAGTGCCGCCTGCTTATGTACGTGGTGCTAATTATACTATTCCATGTGATACACTATAATAGTTAAATAATAAGCATGCAATGACCTGCAAACCCTTAATCTTCCACATGTACCAAGCTCTTAAGAGATTCTTTTCCAAATATAACATAATCTTCTGACTTTTAAAAGTGGCATCTTAGCAAAAGCTTAGCCCTAATTCCACGGCGACAACTCTCTTCTCTTTCCTACCCCTGTCAACCTTCACTCTGACTAGCGTCCAGATTAATAGTTATTTAACTGCTGAACAATTATGACAGGTGATTAATTAGCCTCAAGGAGCAGCCACTTGTGCTGCTATTAATCAGCTCATCACCAGACAGAAGGAGAAGGAAGGCAATCTGTATTTGTTACAAAATGGGCTAGGCAGGCATTACTCAGGCAGTAAGAAAAGGTCATTGTAGAGTTGAAAGCATGATGAGCAAGTTTTGTGAGATTGATGAGAAAGAATTATTTTCTGTATATATTATGAGGAAAAAAAAATGTTCAACACAGTGTGGTGAAAGACACTTAATGCATTGAGAATGGATTCCTCCAGATGTGCGAAGTACTTAAATCTTACACCGTGGGCATGAACAGATATTTCAGAGTTGTGGTGTAAGGTGAGGTGTTGACAGTTTCCTCATCAATTCTGAAAATATCATAATGACTACAATTGTTGCGTTTGGAAATTAAGTAGAGGATTCATTTATGCTTAGTGATCCAGGACAGAAACTTGTGTGCCACTTTCCATTTTTCTTTTGCCCTTATTCTCTACAACCTACCCTCAATCTGATCCCTTTACCAACCACTGAAATCTGTCCTTCTCCATTTTTCCTACCATTATGATAATAGACCTCATCAGCTCTTGCCTGGACTATTGAAATAACCTTTTCTTGCCTAATAACAATGTGCTACATGGAAGTCTTGGTGTTTTTTCCCACCTAAAATAGAAGTTGGATAGTGGCATCTTTCTGATTAAACCCACAAATGACACCCTGTCAAAGTCTAGACATGATTTGTAAGCCTATTCCTCAACATACAGCACCGTGGTTGAGAAAGTTGCTCTGAAATAAGACCACCTGCCTTGAATTCTGCTTCTTTTTCTTACTAGCTCTATGACCTTGAGCAAGTCACCCAACCTCCAGTTTACTCATCTGTAAAAATGAAGATAATAGTAATATCTACGTTATAAGAAGCACGTGAATTTTAAGTGGATTGATACATACAAAGTGCTTAGAACCGTGTCTGGAATACATAGATAAATGTTAGCTATTATTTCTAGCCATGTACCTAGCCCCATTTTTTGAATACAATAAGTAAATTCGCACCTCCTTGCCTCTGATCCTTCTATTTCCTTTGTCAGGAAAGAACTATCATATGCACTCCTCTTTCCTATTTACATCGTGAACAGTCATCTTCAATGTTCAGCTTAAGAAGTTTAGTCACCTTCTCTGGGATGTCTTTTCCAACTCTCTCTGCCCAGATGGAAATGAGCATCTTCATCACCTTGCCTCCCTCTGCGTCATACTGCTCGATTTCTCTCGGTCACTTGCAACACTTGATTGCATTTAATGTCCTTGCTACTAGAGATTAAATTCCTTGTGATGAGGAATCTTTTTTTTCCATCTATATTGCCCAGCAACATGCCTCACACGCAGTAGGAATTTAATAAATATTCTTGAATGAATGAATGAATGAATATTGCAGGAAAGATTGGCCTGGCAAGTGGAGACACTGGCCTCTTCAGGTCAAATAACTGGTGAAATAATCATACCTTAACAAACTGAAGATAAAGCAAGGATTTGATACACTGACTGATCCATATGCTTAAATCAGCATTAACTCGCTGGGGCATTGCTGTAATTGGACCATGGAGAGTATACTCTGGATTGGAACAAATAGCCACTTGAGGCAAACACTTTGAATCACACTTTCGATTAAAATTACCGTTATGTGGGGAATGTAACTAAAAAAACTAAATAGATGAGGTTCCTCCTAGCAAATTGTCAGCTGATGTTGCGGATTGCCAGATTGTCTCTTTATGAGTCTCTTCTAGGGCTCCAGGGAATTACCAATGATCTACAGCAGAAGGGTCTTAAGGTTTCTATTTAACCTAACTAAGGTACAGAGCCTGTCTGAGGAAATATGCCATTAGAAAAAATTTGAGTCCCCTCCTCATCTTTCTCCCCTTTTAGAAGCTCCTCCTCAGTTGCTAGTAACACCTGTGTGGGGGAAAAAAGTGCTTGCACTCCTTATTTTCCACATTAACCATAATTTACACAGCAAGCACTTGGGGTGTCACAAGCACAATCTTATAACTTCAGGTGGATGATAAACAACAGGGGCAGATCAACTTTATAAAAAACAAAGACGCTATTTTCACGAGGTTCAATTTACCCCTCCCTGTGTGGATGGGTTTAACTATACCAGAATCAGCTTTTGCAAAGCACCTGAGGAGGTACTTAAACTTAATTGTACTCTGCGCTCATTACTGGAGTAGTTAATCAGGTGCAAACTAGGGCAAAGCCCTTTTGGGTTTGTCCCCACTGAAACACTCTGGCCTAGGGTCCCATTACCAATCTGAACACTATTTCTGACTGTACAAGGTATTAAACATTAATGGTAAAAATATGCCTTTCTTGCCAATAGTGATGGTCCCACAAAACGGCCAAGCATTAGATCAAATATTTCCCATATGTTAACACTGCGCAATAGAGGACCTCATGTAAGCAACTGAACCAAAAAAGAAAAGGAAGAAGAGAGAAAGAACAGGAGGACAATGAGATAAGAATCTATGAAATAGATACAAGAAATTTCTCACTTATGTACTAGGAGGTCACAGCATATCCTTCCTGCCCAGGCACGGCTACAAAGTAAGAAAGAAGACAGGTTTTAGTGTCTGCAGATACAATTTGAGTTTAGTTTCACTAATTTTGTAACCTTAGGTTAATAAAAGCCTCTCTCAGCCTCAGTTACCCTATTAAATGAGTATAATAAAGATCTCTCCACATGGGTTGTCACAAACCCCAAATGAGATCATGGGAAACCGTTGTACTGTAAACCTCCTGGGTATTATTCTCCTCTCCCATTTAGATCTGGCTGAGCTGATTAGGACTGGGTTGCGTTAGTCACTCTAAGAATGGAGTTCAGTTTTGTCATAGTTTGTTTGATAGTGACACAGAATCTAGGTGAATAATTTCCATTGCAACACTTCAAACACAGTTAAACCAAATAATTTGGGAGGGGGGTTTTTCTTCCTTTACAGGTCATGTTAATGAGAAAATATCAAATGCTTCTCTCCTCCCCAACCAGCAGTGATGATCAGACCACTTGTGATTATTTGTCATGGGAATTGTAACAATAAGTACAGTCCTCATGGTAGGGACACTCTCATATTTGCTGGAGAGCTAGTCAACAGATCCAATAAATACATGAATTAGGGCAATCTTAAACATCCTTTTAGGCATTTAAAGAAGATATATTGACAGGACATCTAATATTGCAAAATTTATGAAGCTGATATTTACGTCTTCTTCCTTCTCCCATTTTGGGATATGTTTCCTTTGTTTCTTCATAAGTCAAAATTAATCTTCAGACTGTATTCCACTTGTTTCTTTACTATATGACATCCCAGAGAATTTTGTGTCCATTGTGAGTCCCAAAAGAGGATAGTACTATGGGTATTATATATATTCCTAACCTAATATACTATACAATATATTAATATACTATATTAATCCTATACTTATTTTAATAGAAAGAACTTTAGCATGAATCTTTTGGAACAATTCTGCTAACTTTTTGAGATATGTCTTACACTCAGCACTGTAATTGGGAGAAGAACTTCAAACCTAATGGGGGGGATACATAGGTCAACTGGAAAATTGTTGGACAAGAGTGTCAGGTGTTTGAAACAGACAGATGTTTAGGAAACTTAAATGGAGAAAACTTCTTGTTAGAGTGTGCACTAGCCAGAATATATATATAGATATAGATATATACACCTATATATACATATAGATATAGATATATACACCTATATATACATATAGATATAGATATATACATCTTTTATCAGAGAAACTCATCTAAGCACTCACCCATTTTTCCCCTTTTAACATATAAAACTGGCTCCTGATCAATGTTTCTCTAAAACCAGAAAATTGGCCTTTAAAATTCACTATGTGGGTGCTGGCCCAGTGGCACAAGCGGTTGGGTGCGCGTGCTCCGCTGCGGCGGCCTGGGGTTCACCATTCGGATCCCGGGTGTGCACCGACCCATTGCTTGGCAAGCCATGCTGTGGCGGCGTCCCATATAACGTGGAGGAAGATGGGCACGGATGTTAGCCCAAGGCCAGTCTTCCTCAGCAAAAAAAAAAAAAAAAAAGAAGAGTATTGGCAGACGTTAGCACAGGGCTGATCTCCTCACAAAAAGAAAAAAAAAATCACTATGTGCCTTCACATATGTGAATTAACCCTCACAACAACCGCATGGCTTAGGCATTATTAAAATTATTTCACTGATAAGGAAACAGTGATTCCAAGAAAGTACATGACTATCCAAAGCCACAAAACCAGCAAACATTGGTTCTGGAATTTAAACACAGGCCTTACTAACTCCAAAGTGCATCAAGTTTTCTAACAACTTTTGAAAGAAAAACTTAATGCGGTCATTAACCCAGGAAGTAATCAGAAAGTAAAAATTCTGGAAAAGAAAACAAACCAGAAGAAAAAAAATAGATTATCCAGAAATGACATAATTGGGTTTTGAAGTAAACCATTGGCTCTACTTGAGGTAGTCTCTGTTTGAAGGGAAAGAACTAACAATCATTGAGATTCTGTTCTGTCTTTACCCTGTGAAATGGGTATTGATATTCTTACTTTACAGATGAGTAAACTGAGGCTCAGAGGGTTAGGCAACTTCCCTAGGCACTCATCCAGTAAATGGTAAAGGAGAGTTGTAATCCGAGCAATCTGGTATGGAGGCCACGTGCTGGTCACTATGATAGTCTGTATGTTGTTAGAACGATCAGTGCCCCAAATGGCTTCCAATTCTCCCGATTTAAGTTAAGGTGCTTCATGACACCTTTGAATGGGAGATAAGACAAATGTAAGCTTGTGTGATGATATGTGCCCCCACTCTAAATCCTAGTCCTAAGATTTAGACTTGGTAAATACAAAGGAAAGATTCATCTTCTTGCATCATGAACTCATGGAGTTAGCAGCTGAACTCAGTTGAGGACTCAATACTTGAATGTGAAGAAAACTTGTTTACTTGACGATTGGCAGTTTTGTCTGATTCTTGGCACTGAGATAATATGAACAGGTGTGAAGTAAACAACTCCAACTTATCTTAAATTTCTAACATCAAACATTCAGAGCTCCCCTAGTGCTATGAAATCTCCCTGCTTCTCTTCTACTTACACTCCCAGCCAGGTTCTATAGTCTGTAAAGATCAGCTGTTAGAAACTAAGATTTCCAAGTACTTAATAGACTATAGAAAGGCAACAAGAATTTGAGTTCTTAACTCTTTTTATGCTGTGTACCCCTTTGGCAATTTTGAGAAGTTCATGGGCTCTTTCTCAGAAGAATGATTGCAAATGTCTTCAAATTGGTAAAATAAAAAGCACAAATCAATCAATTGCATCCTAATATATTTGTGCAAATATTTTTCTAAAAAGTTATTAATATAGTAATGTGTTCTTCTTTTTATATTTCTTAAATAGCAAGATACGACAGCAGATCTATACCAAAATTTCAAAATAGTGATGATTGCAAATGATATTTCAATATATCTGCAATACCTGTAATGTGATATGAATATACCTGTAATGATCTCTATTAGTAGCAAAATCACAAATACTGCTAAGACTATTGTTTGTTACCTGTATTATGTGTATTTTTAATTGAAGGAAATGCTAAATTTCAATTAGTGATAGTAAAAATAAAGATGTAATTTTTTTTCCATACAAGTTTTCAAGCACTCTGAATCTATCCACAGACCACCAGGTATCTAAAGACCCCTGAAGTCTTTTCCATTTTCCTTGGTAGGCATTTCACATGCATTGTCTCCAATCCTTATACATCCTATGAGACAGGATTAAGTCACCCTCCTTTTACAGATGAAGATGTTAAATCTCAGAGAAGTAAAGTGACCCACTTTTGGTTAGATACATGAGTGATTAGGTTGGTATTCCAAATATCTAGTCACCCCAGTCTGCTTCCCCTCTACCACAAAGCCCAACCCTGCTCTAATAATTACTCTCCACCTCACACCATTTCATGTTATATGAATAATTCTATACTGAAACCCTTAGGCAGTAACCTAAAGAACACCCGAGATTCCACTTAGAAGGCAGATTAGTAAGTTCCATGAGGACTTGGTTATATTTGGATTCAAGTCAAAGACAAGACTTGAGTGAAGATGGCTTCGTGGAGAGAAGAGGTGAACCCTCTAGAGAAGATATGGTGGATGTGGAGTAAAAGCTACTTGAGATTCATAGATGTGATATAGTAAGTTTGCAAAACAAACAAACTTGCTCAGCAGCATCACGATATAATCTAGGGAAGTCTTGCTGAGTAAGGAAAGCACTATAAAAAAAATCACAAGAATTCTAAAAGAACATTAATAAGGATTTCTTTTCTCATCATTGTTTGAAAATTGGTTAAAAAAATTGTGTCAGTCTCAGAAGATGTTACATGCAAATGCTCCTGAAAGCTACTGGGACACTATGGAATGGTTGGCTAGGGGTATGTCTGGCTCTAGGATGAGACTGCACTGTAACCCTAGGTTTGTCATTTACCTGTTGTGTTGTATTGGGGAGATTAACTCCCTCTGTGCCACAACTTTGTATCAGGAAAATGAAGATAAAAGTTCTCCTGATATTGTTGGTGGTGTGCGTGTATGAGTGTGAATTAAATGAATTTGTACATGTAAATTTCCTATGCCTCAATTTCTTCATCTTTAAAACGGGGATCATTAGTATGTACCTCACAGAGTTGTTAAGGGTTTTATAGTTCTATAACCCTTAGGACAATGTCTGACATATAAAAAGAGCAATATATGTGGGTTTTTTTAAGTGTAGATTTTAATGAGCTGTGACCTTGATCCTGAGTAAGCTATTCTTGTTATTTGAGCCTCAGTCTTCTCATCTGTAAAGTGAAGACAATGCTTTCTACTTTACTTTGATGCCTACATTAAAAACATTAATATCAACAATTATATTTGAACCTATATTTCTTATTAAAAAACTTGAGCCCTTGATATAACATCATTCTGAGAAAATCTCTAAGTCGATTCGTCACATTCCACCATGCTTGGCTACATGTTTTATATCATAGGTATGTTGCAGCTGATTATATTGAGTGTTGGTTTTTATCAAAACCTCTAATAACTTTTGGTATTATTTCTAATATTTCTATACTTTTGAGAATTATTCTGTTTTCTGGAAATTTTTATTTAAAGTTTCTCATGTTTACTATGATTTTTTTTCCTTAGAGGTTTAAGGTTTTTCCACAATATATTAGTTAATTTTGTCTGTGAACCTGAGGCATCTGGTTAAGATCAATCTTCTGATAAACTGATGCTTGCCACCTTAGTGCATCTTTGGCCATTATTACCTACTACCCTCAGCAATTACAATTAAAGGGAAAATGAGAAATCATAAAGGTCTTAAATGACAAGGCTTTTTAAGAAACTCAATTTTTATTATGTTTGAAAACATATGTCTCAACGGGTAGAAAATGGGTAGATTTAATACTTGGATATACAGATAATACCTGTTTAATCAGCATATTTATTGATTATTTGGATTTGCTGCTAATATTTTTGAAAACATTTTTCCCTTCAGTATACTACATATTCCTTTTAAAATCTTACTTATATTATGCCACTTTTTTTGCCGAGTTTGCAAGTTTTATAACTTTGATCCAAACCCACTGTAAGCTATCAGATCCCATGAGGTAGGGTCCAACAAGAGGACTCATATGGATAATAGACACTTGGTCCCAGTTAGTCCACATATGCGTAGCTGAAAAACTTCCTTTAGTTTCCTTCTTGACAAGAAATTCAATTCATTCTCCAAACTGCCACCATGCCTATCTGAAAAGCAAACAAACAGATAAGAAAACGAAAAACTGCTTATGTCATTCCTTTCAATTCAAAGTCCTTGACATTGCATTGAAGGACTTTTAGTGTTAGGCCAAAGCTTCCTTTCTAGCCTCATCTTTCACTCTGCCCCACCACACTCGGGCATTTATACCTGGTTATCCTTTTATGTCATTTTTCCTAACTATGTGTTTTTACCCATGTAATGAACATCCATTCCCCAATATCTTCCAGTACCCCAGGACTGGAACCTGGGTTCACCACTGGTCCTTTATCACTAACCAGATGCCACTTTCTTTTCTAAACCTCATGTTTCTCCCCTTACTTGGCCTGTCTTATTCCTCTGTATCTTTAGAGCACTAGTTTGGTATCTGAATTTTCTTTTCATTTCTGTGAGCTCCTTCAGAATCAAGATTGTCTTTTGAAGCCTTTCTCTTTTTTGGCCGAGAGCATGCCTTGGTACATAGTAAATGCTGAAAGAACAGATAGATCAATAAACGAATGAATAAATAAGTGAATAAACAAAATTATACTTTTTATAAAGCCCAGTTGAAATGTAATTTCTGCAAATTCTTTCTCAATTTCTCCAGATAGAGTCAATCACTGTTCCTAGATGCGTATAAGCCTATGTGATATACCATAAGTCAGGCTGCAGTTACATTTTTCACATGTCTGTTAAGCTCAATATGCTGAGAGTTCCTCTGAAGTGACAATACCTTATTCATCTATTCATTCTCAGGTTTGCACAATGCTAGCCCATAGTATATGCTCAGTATGTTTTTTCCTTAATAAATGACTGATTGATCTGTGTCCTATTCATTTTTTTATGCCCATGAATGGTTTACAGAATCTTGAAATTACTCCAGAGGAGAAGATTAGTTGATCTTTTCAGATCAGTTGCTATCAAGTGAGTCACAGTCCAGTTTAGCTGTTTGCTGGTTCATTCTACTGAAATAGACACTGCTGGTTCCTACCAGCTGTGTGTTCTCCTGCAAACGCACAAAAAAAAATATCCTATTCAATAGCAAGAATAGTAAGTTGAACAGATATTAAATTGCATATGGGGGAGAGATATCAACAGGTAACCAATTAGCACCACAAAGAACATGTGTTTATCTTAGAAGTTTCCAGTTGGGAATGGTTCTCTTTGCATCTCAGCAGGATATAGATTTGTACTTGAGTGCAGCTTCGATGTGATTTGGCGAGACCTAGAGTACTGTTTATTCACACAGGATTCAAAGTCCTTGAAAGCCTCATAAAGTAGGAAAGTGAGAATCTTCTGGGCACGTTTGTCAGACACAGGGGAGTTGGACCGGATGATCTTCGAGGTTTACCCATCCATGCTTGAATCTCCTGAGTGTCCTCTTGTTTTGTGATTTCCCAGCTTCTGGATCATTTCCTCCAATGTTAGAGAACTACAGGCTGTAGTCCGTTTTCTGACAGCTTTGACTATTAAAAACTGTTCCTCATAGTGAACTTAAATTTGTCTCCATTGATCTTAGAATCATTCCACTATTTCGTGATACCATTTCTGAGATACTAGAACTAATCCTCATGCAGGCTAAATAGCTGTAGTTCTACTAGCTCTTTTTCTTATAGCATGGACTGAATCCCTCAAATACGTATCTAAATTATTTTCTCTTCTAGCTGTTGATCAAGGCTTGAAAGTTTTCCCTTAAATGTCTGCTAAATTAATTCCTTACAACACATACTCACCGCTATTTGTTGCTTAGCAAACTCACACATGATATATTTGGAACTGAACTCAGTACTTACCTCTGAGTAAATTGTAATGCTCATTATAACAATAGTTATTGTTTTAATATTCATAATAATTATCATCATCATTTGCATGCTAATCCCATGGTCAAAAATAAGCACAAATAACTGTCTTGTCTGTATGCTTAATCCTATGAAAAAGTATTTTTTCTTTTATGTAAGATATAAAATTTTATAGCTATAGATTCTCACTAAATTGTAAACACAATACGTTATTGTGTATGGGAATAGAGAGATAGCAATAAGTTAGAGCTAATTATGAGAAATAATTTTTATGACACAGAAATTAATTGGATATGGAGTATAAAATAGCAGGAGTTGTCAAGAATCACTTTCAGGTTATTTGCTTAGGCATTGGGTGGGTGATAGGGTCATTTATAAACTTGTGGGGAACAAGATGGTGGGGGGGTAATGAGGTAAATTTTATACAATTGACTAAAAAATAGAGTAGAGTATCTATGCATAGATAAGCAGGTGGAAATATGGATTTATCACAAACATGGGGAGCATCAGAAAAGGTCTATCCTTGTGGTATGAATTTGGGAATAATAAGGATAAATACAGTAGTTGAAGTTGTGGGAGTGGATAAGAACCTGCAAGAAGTAAGTCTAGAGTAGTTAATCAAAAGGGCCCTCCGATCAATTCTGAGAAGCCAAGCTTTAGGACACAGGCAAAGGAGGAGCAATCTCTCAAACAGTGCACAAATAGTCAAGAATTAGGAACCTTCTCATCTGGTAAAATTGTTTTCCTTAATGAACAGGCCCACATATGCCCACATGAAATAGAACACCCTAATTCTTTAACATTAATTCATCCTATGCCTTCTGAGCCAGAGATTATCTTTCTACTCCTCTCTGCCTATTTAAATCATTTGCACCCTTCAAAACTTAGCTCAAACTCCATGAAGGGCATTACTACTTCTTAGAGCTCTATTGATCACTGGCTTCCCTGAACAGCTTCTCCAGCACATTTACAGCCTGTATCGTGGAATTCGATACCCATAGCTTCTCTTAACTGTTTTGGTCTTGTTTCCCAACTAAGTTGTGAACCTCAATCTTCGATTTCTTTCTCTATCCTACTGTGTTTCAGGCACGTTCTAGTTTCTAGATGCAGGGGGTTGTGGAGGGCAGCTTGAAGGAGGGAGTAGGGAGAAATGTTGGCAAACAAAAAGATATTGATTGATTCTCTACACTCCACAAAAAATAAATTAGGATAGCATCTGAATTAGCAAAAAGAATCACATAGTACCTGCGTTCAATATTTTATAATGACTAAACTGAGTGATCATAAAATCAATTTATTTTCTGTGCATCCCCTGTGATACAATATGACAGGGTAATAATTTATTGATCTGTGGACTAAAGGTGCTCAAAATGGTCGTGTGATGATATCAGCTATTTCAACTGCTAAAATATTATGCCTGAGATATTACAAGCCTCATTCAGTTATTTTGGCCCTGGAGGTTATTGCATGGATGGCAATGAAATTCTCATTTTCTAATGAAATTTCCCACCTATAATCATTTACTAGGACAAGACTCTGTCACTAAGTTTCTCTTGGTATGATCAGGATGCAGTTCAATGATCCAACTAAGAAGAGCAAGAAAATAGCATTTTCTAGCTTCCAAGTTAGAAATGTTTCCCTTAATAATATTTGAAACACAGCATATAGAAAGTTTTTAATTCATCTAAAGTCAAGAGTCAGTTTTCCATACCATCCGATCTTCTTTTGCGGTTCTAGTAAAATGCCGGAGGAGAGTGTCTGGCAACACGGCAGCTGCTGCCTTCAAAAAGCTTTATCTACCAGCTAAGTCACTACTAAGGGGAGAAGTACCAGATCCTCTGATAACTGGTCACATTAGTTTGAGTCAAATCCTCAAGGAGAAATCCCATCCTTAATTTACTCTTTTACTTAAAAAAAAAAAGTTTCCTGTCACCAAATAATTGAGACTTTTTTTTCTTTCAGTGAAAACAAGTTTTCCTCTTCTTTCCTTCTGATTCTATTTGCCTAAGGTATGTATAGGACTTCCCAAACAGGACTCCAGCTCTGATCATTCACCTCGAGTTTCAGACTTTGAGCATTGTTTTCAGGGCATGTAACGGATGTGTCAAACTGAAATTTCCCTCTTTGTTCCTCTAAACCTGTCCTCTGCTCTTTGCCTTCTCAGTTGGTGATCCACGGAACTACTCAGGTCAAAAACCTTGGAGACCATCTTGATCCTTTCTTTTTCTCATTCATTCTTTCTCTCCTGCATTTGAATTACTCCCATGGTCGTGCTTAGGTTAGCTCATAAATGTCACTTAAATTTCCTCTATAACTCCCAGGCTAATATTCATTGCCCTAACTCAGTCTTATCATCTCTTAATTAGAATACAGTAATAGCTGCTGAAGTGGTCTCTCATTGTAACCAGATGTATACAGACAGATTTTTCTTGTTCTCTCAGGCCTGAGCTGAGGTCAAAAGGCATTCCATATTCCAAAGTCAAGGAGTCACCTATAGTTGAGGCCATCCACCAGTCTCAGCTTTCTGAAAGACGCACGGGCGAAACCAGTTTTATTTTGCCATTTCCTTTTCTCAATTACAATAGCCCACCCTTATTTGTGGTTTCGCTGTCTGCAGTTTTAATTACTCAAGGTCAACTGTGGTCCGAAAATATTAAATGGAAAATTCCAGAAATAAACAATTCATAAGTTTTAAATTGCACACCATTCTGAGTAGTGTGATGAAGTCTCGTGGGACACGATGTGAATTATCCCTCTGTCTAGCGTATCCACATTGTATACGCTACTCGCCTGTTAGTCACTTAGTAGTTGTCTTGGTTATCAGATCAGCTATTGTTGTATCACAGTGTTTGTGTTCAAGTAACCCTTATTTTACTTAATATTGGCCCCAAAGCACAGAAGTAGTGACATCGGCAATTCGGATATGCCAAAGAGAAGCTATAAAATGATTCCTGTAAGTGAAAAGGTAAAAGTTCTGGATTTAATAAAGAAAGAAAAAAAATCGTATGCTGAAGTTGCTAAGATCTATGGTACCTTTTATTACAGTATATTTTTATAATTGTTCTATTTTATTGTTAGTTATGGTTGTTAATCTCTTACTGTGCCTAATTAGTAAATTAAACCTATGATAAAGGAATATGTGTATAGGAAAAAAACATAGTATATATAGAGATAGTTACTATCTGCAGTTTCAGGCATCCACTGGGGGCCTTGGAACATATTCTCTGTGGATAAGTGGGGACTACTGTATAAGAAAAGGATGTTGAAAGGAGATACTACAGGGGAGAGGGGTGTTGATCTTATACACAATGCAGTGTTCCTCGGGAGAGGCTTTCATCTCCCTAAATCCAAGTGAGGTGGCCTCTAAGAGAATCAACATGAGATTGAGGATGTCCGCAACCAGCACACTGATGTCATGAGTTCAGGGTGGGGCCCTGCTTAGTCTGCGTGTTTGCTCACGTGAGATGGCTGTCTATGCAGAGGGTGTGTAAAATGGGCATAGGACACCGGAACAATGTGGCAGGGAGAGAGAGAAGGCATCAGTGGAGCATGCTGAACTCCCACCATTTAATCTGATAAGCACAAAGGAGAGGTGAGTTTCTCTAGCTTCTAGTAGACCCTGAGCAAAGTTGTGGTCTCCAGGCTGAGGCAACCCAGAAGCAAGGGGCTGCAGGGTGGACTGCTGATGGGGACACTGGGATGTGAGAAGTGGATCCCCCATGCCATGTAACTGAGCCCTGTGTAGGCCCCACCAGCTCTTTCAAAAATCTTACATATGCATTCTTCAGAGGAACCAGATTTGTTCATTCACCACAGAGGGTAAAACTCTCACTCAGCGTTGTCTCAGAAGCAGAGCCAATAAACCCAGTAAGGGTGCTTCTACCTTCCCTCTGCTACTCTCCATTGTCCCATCATTTCCTCTTCCCATTATAGCTATTGACCTTAGTTCAACCGTATTTCATGACTATTAAATTATATTTTCTTTTTTAACATAGTTGGAATCACAGTATGTATGCTGTTTAGTGACTTGCTTCTACTATTTAATAGTATGTTGTGGATGTCTTCCTATACTTAGGTGATTATCATTTTTTAAGCTATAACACAGTATGCAATTTTATGTAACTGCCAAAGCTTATCTAGCTAGCTCATGTTTTAATTTACAGAAGAATCATATGTATATGGAACAAAACCTTTAAAACAATACAAATGGATATAGAGTGAAAAACAAACTCTTTCCTGTATTAGTTTTTATTTGGTGAGGAAGATTGTCCCTGAGGTAACATCTGTTGTCAATCTTCTTCTTTTTTTTTTTTTTTTTGCTTGAGAAAGATTGGCCCTGAGCTACCTTCTGTGCCAGTCTTCCTCTATTTTTCATGTGGGATGCTGCCACAGCATGGCTTGATGAGCAGTGTGTAGGTCTGTGCTGGGGATCCTAACCCACCAACCCTGGGCCACTGAAGTGGAGTGTGCAAACTTAACCACTATGCCACCAGGCCAGCCCCCTGTATTAGTTTGATGATCAACATTATAACTTAAAATAACATAGTCTAGTTTTCGGTGGTCTAATTTTAAGAAGTTAATGTTTACCCTCTCTTCTATCTTTTCTCTTCTCTTCCAGCTCATTCTTAAAGTTTTGTAATGATAGGATGTTTATATTACATTCTATACTTATTACTAAGTTTTATTTGCATAGATATCCATTAATTCTAAAATTTTTAAATCAATAAATGTTTCTTTTTCCTTTTTTAGCTCTGTTAGAATTTTATTCTTTTTGTTCCTGTTGTAATAATATTTTCTAGTGGTCATTAAGATGCTACTATAGATGGAAGGCCAAAGCATGTGCTTAGTTGCCATTTCAAACCAGAAGTCCTATAAATATCTTTAGTAATTTGGCAGAGGTGGGACATCCTCCCTCTCCTACTAAATTAATATCAGTAATAAGTTTGAAAGCCAATCCCACTTTCCAAATGAAGTAGTTGGTTTTTTCAAGTATAAAAAATTAAAGAACACTTAAAGTAGGCAAATTAAAAAAAGTCTATGCTTTAAATTCTTTTTGAAAAAAGTTTTAAACTGTGTCTGGGAAGATTGTTTCAAAAGTGCTTTACAATGGGAATTATTTTTTATTTGCTTGCAATCTTTGCTTTCCTGTCCCCTTGGAATGGCCTGAAACCTACCCCTTTTGGAAAATCAAAGAATAAGGCTTTTTTTGCTACAGAAACCTCTGTGTTTGCCTGCACTTTGCAAAGAATAATGACATTTAGCTAACATGCTGTAAATGGACTGTGGCCGCACGCCTCCCCAGCTAGGATTCATCATTTGGCTAGTGTGTGTGAATATTCAAGGCATGGCCAAGTAGGGCAAGCTTTTGGGATGGTGGCATGGGCTTCTCATAATTTAAAATGGGATGGATATAAGCAAACCCATTTCTCTGGGACCTTTATAGCTTTGGAGTGAATTATTTCTATCTATAAAACAGAGAACCTGCTGTGTGATATTTGTAAACAGCAATTTTGTTCGTAAAAACAACATAAACCTTTTATGCGCCTGATGCCCATTTTCTAACTGCGTTTTGTTGAATGTGTCTCACACATCAATGGATGCCAGCACAGGAAAGATATGCTCTATGCAAATATTGCTTCCCACCAGTTGCTATGATTAATCAAATAGGGCCATCTATCTAATAAAATTACATCTCATGCAAATTCATGGTGGCTGTACCACAGCTGTCTATGGCGGCTGCTCGTGCTGCTGTTGCTGCGCAGCATGTATTATCCTCTCGTGTATGCAATTCCCGTGTGCTTTGTATAATACATATGGTAAGCCTAGGGACTCTCTAACACTTCCTTTTTCGTGTTATCATCTTCTAGCCGATGGTATCTGCAGGAGTCCCTCCAGAGAGGAAGTAGCATTTCCTTTCTAGTCTGGAGATTCAATGGCAGCTCTGTTTCATGTCATGGAATTAAAAGGGGGAAGGAGAGACTCTGAGCCTCAGATCTTACCAACGTTTGATTGCAATCACTATAATGAGAATTATTGAACCAGTAAGACAGCAGACTAACTGTGTACATCTGGCCTGCTCATCTGTTTCTGGAGATTGGGCCTTGGATGGGGCCTCAACATGGAGTTCCATGTTGGCCTCCGTAGCTGAGATCTGCTTTTCTTTTAATTTTGTTTGGTTGATTCATTCCTGTTTTCAGTAGACAAAGTCCTTCTCCTAACAGTGTGCATTAGTAGGAATAGCATAGACTTTGGATTGCAGCGCTGCCATTTTCTAGATGTGCCAGTTGCTTAATCATTCTGAGCCCATACTCTTCAAACTTTGTTGCCCTGCCCAACTTTGCATTGCCTTTTAGATCTCTGCTTCACTGTTCTCTTTTTTCCAAGAAGCCTTCCCTGATCCTGAAAGATCAAATCAGCAGCCCCTCTTTTAGGATCCTTTTAAATTGATTGCATACGCTTATTGTAGTCTTGAGTAATCTATGCTATGTTGTATCTGCCAGTTATCTTTGCCTCGCCAGTACCCCGAGCCCTTTAGAATCAGGAGTTATGTCTTGATCATTATTTTACCCCCGTTTGTTGCAGAATGCCTAAAACATTTTGGTGGTTAATGTAGGTTTGTTAAATAAATGTATAATCAACATAAATATATACCAACACATTCAGGTTACAGGAAATGACTAATTTCTTTATTTCTCCCCTACATCCAATTATACAAGGAGTCATTTCCACGTTCTAGGGTTCTAGGGTTGCCTGGAAATGTAACCTCAGTTCTTCAAGGATAAGGGAAGGATCAAGAAATCATTCCCTGGGATCATACATAAAATTCTATGCTCTCACAGTTCAGAAAAACTAAAGAAATGCCCGTTGGTTTTAAATTTAACATAGATGCCACCATTTAGGCTTGCTGACTCAGATGGGCCATTGAAAGATCGCTCTTCCACTCTCCCCGTGTTGGGCACAAGGATATCTGCTGAGTCCCGTCTCCAAAAACACCCATGGAGTCAACTTGCCTGAAGTCTCTACTTCTTCTGGGGTGCTGTACACCAGTGATGCCCAAAGAACACCACTAGGAACACATAACACTCAGTTTTCCCAGCTTGTGGGGAGCCAGCCCTCTACCCACTGGTGGGGTGGCAACCCTGTCCTTCTAAAATTGCCAGCCACCATACCCAGCTAAACAAAGATCTGGGACACGTGGGGCACAGGGATATAGCCTTTAGAGTACTCTATGAACCACAAGATATTAATCTATATTCCACCCCAACCCAGATAAAAGAACCCAGAGAGTCATTGGGGCAAGAGGGGGAAATGAGGGAAAACTTTACCGTTCTTGTTCCTGCAGCAACTAGAACAAGACAGAAATTAAATTTCAAAAAATTATCTTACCGTGACTGAATGAACTAATTTGTTAATCAATGAAATTGAATGCCCCACCAATAAAGTTATCATGATGATTAAATATGATAGGCATCCTCTGTTCTCACCTTTTCAAAGTGTCACAGTGCACAGCATCTGATTGTGCGCAACACAATCATGTTGACCATGCTGCAACACTTGCCCCACTGTGTTTGTGTGCATTATACCAGATGTTGGGCATGTTAATCAAATTCCAATTAATGACTTAAGTACGCTGAAGCTTAAAGTTCTCCCTAGAAATGTTTCAGTTATTTGCTACCTACCTTTCTCAAAGCTATTAGCTAGGGTATCCTTTTTAGAGCACTAATATTGTTACTGTCTTAGTGCCAATCTGGAAGGGTGTCATCCACAGGAGCAATGGTGGACAGCATAGCAGATCATTGACAGCTTGGGCTTTGGCTTCATGCAGACCTAATTCTGATCCCAATTTCATTACCCTCTAGAGTTGTAACATCGATAACTCACTAGCTTTTGTAAGATTCAGTTTTCTTACCTTTAAGTTGAGAGTAATAAGAGTACCTACCTCATAGAGTTGTAGTAATGATTACATAAGACAATACATGTGTAGCTCTTAGCACATTGCCTTGCACATAATAAATATTAGTTATTATTATTAATAAAATTAAAAGTTGTTGCCTTTCCGATAAAGATAACCCAGTTCATGTGTACATCACCTTGTGTGGCCCTGTCCTTTTCACCTATAGCAGTACAACTGTATGTAAGAAACATTTAAATATCCAAGTAGCTATCTACCTAGTTTGCTCAGTACACAGGTACTGACTGCCCTCCATGTGACAAGTTTGGCGCCAGGCTAGAACATCATCTTCTGTTCTTAAGGGACTTCTAATGGATAAAAAGAAACAGTCAAGTCATGATAATACATTGAGATAAATATTCTTCATTAAGCAATTTAAGAAATGCGTATTGAGTGATGACTCTTTGGCAGGTTTGGTTCTAGGCTAAAGTGAGGACTGACTTTGAGATTGCAGAGCAAGAAAGTCCTCCCAGCCTGAACCAATAAGAAAACTCTTCTCAGGAGTAGGAACCTTTGGTCTGAGTCTCGAGAAATGAGTAGGCTGTAAAGAAGATGGGAAGGGTGTTCTAGACACAGTGAGAAACAGGTCCAAATGCAGACTGAAAGACTGATGGATATGAGTGGCTCAGAGTAGTGGGGCCTGGCTGAAGATGAGCAGGAAGAGGTCCTTGAGAATCAGATAATTAAGAAGATTTTATAAGATGCCAGGGAGGATGAGTTTTATTCTAAGCAAAAAGTAGAGATCCTCAAAGATGTACAATGACTGAGGAATTTGTCTGACTTCAAAGAAATACGCTCTGACATTGTTCTGAGGGCCTACAATCCTGCCTTTTTCTTTAGGGTGAAAAGATATGACTGTGACAGGAGATACACAGCCTTTAATAGACCAGAAGGACTGAGTCTGTTGGAGCCAAGTGTTGTGGGTAACTGAACAGAAATTAGGAATTTGGTCCCTGCCCTTTAGGAGGTGATGATTTGTTGTAAAGTTGAAAGATATCTGAATATGATTTCCATATTACATAATTAAATATAACTTGAAACAAATGAAGGAAAATTATGTTACATGCATATATCAGGCATTATAGGTACTTATACTTATTTTACCACTTAATCTCCTACCATTCTAGAGTGTTATATAATGTTGGCTTAAAGCAAAAACCCAGATGATAAGCATGGAGACTAAAAAAGTTGAGACTTGACCAAGACCACATAGACAGGAATAAGGGAAGCCAGAGGTGAATCCAGGTCTGTGTGGATCCAACACCCATCTTCTTTCCCTCCTCTCAGTAACAAAGAGCACAAACCGGGCAGGGAAATGGACTTGTTATTCTGCCACTGGGAATTCCTCTGATTTTAGGGAGGAGGTTTGAAAAAGACTAAAGAAGAATGAAATAGTGTGGCAGAGAGGTAAGGGTGGAGACACACGCCCCTGGAGAGGTAGAAACCATCCCTGCAGCCCCTCTTCAGGAAACAGTGCCGCAGATGTTGCCTGGCAGGGGCTGTTGCACAGACTTACAGAGGAAAGATAAGCACGAGATGATTGGTTGTGAGGGGAGCCGAGTGGTGCAGACCAGGTAACTTGCTACATTTGAGTCTCAATATTGGTTCTCAGGGGCACACAATTCAATAAATAGTTCTCATTAAATAGAAAAAGACAACACTCAGAGATCCAAGCAATGACTCAAGATAAAATTTCTTAGAGCTTAAGCAAGAGTCAAAAAAGACATATTAACCATCTTAACTCATTTCTTGGTAAAACAGGACAGAAATAAATCAAACTTAAATAATCTCCCTTTCAGTTTGATTTGATTTCAGAGCTGTACAGAGCGTGGAGGAAAGGAAAAGTGTATAACAGGAAACGGTGTGTTTTCTTACTGTCAAAGGATACTATTTTCCTAGTTTCTACCGAATACTTTTTCTATGGTTTTCCTGAATGCTTTCTCATTGTCCCTTTGCTGTTATGAGGCATAATTTGTCATGTGAGATTCTGTCATTTTTCATTCTCACCTGGTATCATTTTGAGCTCACACTTGATGTGGGCACAATGTCCCATTTCAGCAAGGCAGGCGAGCTGTGCCCGGGCCTTCCATTGTCGGGTCATTTCTCTTGATTCCTGGCAGGCTGGATTAAACCGAAAGCAAGAGGTACTTTAGTTAGCCTTAATTATGGTCTGCAGTACATATGTTCTATTCCAGATGAGACAACCTGATGAAAAAAGTAGCAGGAAGTCATTAGAAACAAGTAAATTTGGACCTGTTAAAAGATGGGGGAAAGCGGCAGAACACTCAGAAAACAGATTACCTTTGTTTTCAAGTTGGAAAGAAAGAGGCAAACAATCATGCTGAAGAATTTGTGAACCTTATCTGCACAGTTTCCAGCAGCTACTTGTCACTTTCTCTTTTTGTCTACAGGTAAAAAGTGTCAGTATATAATTAGCGTTTTTTTCTTGTTCAAAATATAACAGATCATGACGGCATTTAATTTGTAAATTTGGATGTCTTATAAAATAATTATAGCTACCATGTATTAAGTACTTAGTACGCATCAAGAAGTATTTTTAGAGTTGGAATTTTACAATATTTTCACATTCAGTGCTCCTATACACTGCAAGGGATCAATATTATTGTGCCATTATATGGACAAGAAAACTGAGACTTAGAGTGGTTGAGTGCCTTCCCCAAAGTCACCCAGTTAACACGTGGCAGAACCTAGGATTAAGCGTAGGTCTTGTGTGTTTTGGTTACTCAGGACCTCAGATAGGTCAAGAGGAAGCAAATTGTAGATACTAGGCCTGAGTACCTCTACCATTCACAGATAATTCATCCTTTAAATTTCTCACTTTTAATTAATTATGACTTTCCTATGAGAATTTGTGATAGGCACTGACAAGAGGTATTTAGAAAATGTCGTATATAATACTGTTAAATATAAGTAGCTGAATAAGTGCAACAAAGTGTCAGGAGTTTTAATGTACTATAAAATCAGTGCTAACTAGTTTCCCCCAGTGAGCAGGCTTCTCACAAAACCAGGACAGTTGGGATGAGGGGAAAAATCTGGGCTTGGAGTTGGGGTCCTTGCTGTCATACTGCCAGGCTCTATGGTTTCTATCCCTCCACTTGCCAATCAACGCTAAGTCTCAGGTTTCTTTATTCAAAAAGAGAGTTAGGATGTTCCTAGGAGTTTGCTCATCAGTAATTAAAATAAGGCACACACAGCAGATCATAAAAAGTGCTGATGCCATTTAGAGTCTCTTTCCTTTTTCTTCTTTTTATGGACTGATGAACAATCTCATGGCCCATGTGGCTACTTAACTTTTCAAGTTCCAGTAAATCATTTGGATTATGCAACATAAGGGTAATTGACACTGATATATTTTCATCCCAGTTGTATTTGTAATTACTTTGGATGACATTGGGAGTTGGTGAATTTTTCTTCACGTGATACATTTGAGAGTATTAAATGCTTGAATATTCATCAAAGTAAATGTTACTATTCCAAATTTTTTCCTTTAAAATTACATATTGGAGCCATTTTCTTTCAAGGGGAATGCCTTTCGTTAAGTATAATTAAATAAGAAAATTATTCAATGCAGAAATATTTACGTATTTGTGGTATATATTTTGGAATAAGGAACAATCACTCTATATACATGACAATCCAGATTCTCCACTTCAAGGTAATCTTATCTCTGACCTGGTAGTTTGAAACTCAGAATATATTTCGCTGGTCCCTTGGAAACATGAGTTAGTGTGTGTATTATTGGGGTATCTTGGATCATAAACTCTAATTGCCTTTCCACTAACATTCCCCATAGGTTAGGAATTCTTGGTCACTGATATAGAGCATATACCACAGCCAGGAGGTATATGGAGGACATTACCGTGGGCTTGTATGGTGTTGCAAGACTCAAGTCTGTAATTGAGTCTTCAAAAGGCCATTTCACCATTCTATCAGACCAGCTGGTTCAAGATGATGGTGAACATGGTAAGACAAGTGAATCTAATAAGAATGAGCCATTTGCTGCACTTTGTTCACTGTAAAATGAGTCCCATGGTCAAGAGCAATATTGTATGTAATATCATGGTAGCAGATAAGGCATTCTGTAAGTCAATAGGTGATAATTTTAACAAATACAGTGGGCAGGGAAGGTAGATTTATATCCAGCATAAGCATCTTCCAGTGAAAATAAAGTGCTTCTTCTTCCTTAATGGAAATGATCTTGTCTAATCAACTTGCTACTAGGTGGCTGATACCACCAGAGAATAATGGCATATGGAGGAGGTGGCTCTCAGTGTTGGTCTCTGCCGTTGGCTGGTTGGGCAATCAGCAGTAGCTGTAACTAGATCATAATCGGTGAGTGGAAGTCCATCTTGCTAAGATCACGCATAACCACCATTCTTGCTGCAGTGACCACTTTTTTGTCATGAGCCTAATGGGGAAAAAATACTGGAGTAGTTGGGTAAAAAAGATGACTAATGGTTACATATATACTATCCACCTGATTATTAAGATCCTCCTGTCTCAAGGCTGCTCTTTGGTGGGGCACACATGGGACACACATATTTTTATACTCTGTGTCCATTCAGAGAAGTCTGTCCACATAGCTCTGCCTTCTTGTCACCAATTTCCTAATCATGTCCCTTCCAAGCCCTTGACCATCAAAGCCAAACCATTAGCCATTGCCCATGATTCTATATATACATATGTACTTCTGGCAAAATGAACCACTAGGATTCTGCTTGAATTTCTGCCCATTGGGAGAATTTTTGTCTACCTCTGCCTTTCAGGGCTTGCCCAGAATGGGTCTGTAGTGAGCTGTGGAGCTTTAGTACTGTAGCCATACACTTTCAGGTAGTACCATCATATTTTGCAGAACCATATGTAAACCAGACCTGATTTTTGTTTACTCCTCAACCAGCTGGCCATAGGGAACTCCCCATGAGTTCATAGGTACAGATCAGGAGGAAGGAGTAATTTAACGGGAATCCATGGGCATCTATGCCACTTGCTCATGTAACTTACATATTCCTTCAGAATGTGCCTGAGCCCAATCTTGTATGTAAAATTTATGTTTGATGATGGAATTCTTTGCATATTCAGCTTTATGGATTGGTAGATCAAAAAATATCCAATTCATGATGGGCAATTCCAATTACATGGTAATTTAGTGGCTCATTGTCAAGCATTCAGGCTGTATGAAGGTCTAGCACCAAGCCAGACAATGTTACTCAAAAGTAGAATAGTTATCTGCAAAGGATGGCATAGCTTTGCTGCAAATCCTAAGGGTATGCACTGCGATTCACCTATTGGGGCCTGCCAAATGCATATAGCATTCCTATCTTCCATGAATATTACTAGCACCATTGGATCTGCTGAGTCAAACACCCCAAGGAGCAGAGTAGCTTGCATTGCAATCTAGATCTATTGCAGAGCCTTTTCTTGTTCTGGGCCCCACTCAGAATTGATAGCTTTTCAGATTACTTAGTAAATAAATCAAAGCAGCTGGTCCAAATGAAATATCTGTTGCCTCAAATATCCAAAGTGACGCATTAGGTATCAAGCCTCTTTCTTAATGGTAGGAGGGTTCAGACGTAACAATTACTTTTGTCTCAGAAAGCATATCTCAACATGCTGGCAGACCACAGCGCCCTGAGAAATTTCACCTAGTTGGCAGTTCCTGATTTTTGGTGAAAAATTTTTCTCCACACTCTGGAACACATGCCTTAAATATGAGTATATGGTAGCAATCACATCCTTCTCACCAAGTCCAATCAGTATGAGATCATCAATGTAATGGAACAGCATGATGTCCTGTGGAATGGAGAGATGATCAAGTCCTTAAAGACTATATTATGAAATAGCGATGGTGAGTTGACATAGCCTCAGGGTATAATCATGAAGATATATTGCTGGTCCTTCCAGCTGAAAGTAAACTACTTCTGATGATTTCTGCTAGCAACTATAGAAGGGGGGATATATGGAGGAAAACGTAAAGATCAATATCTGATATCAGGTGCCAGAGGATGCATTGATTTGCTCTAACAATGAAATCACACCTAGAAGAGTAGCTACAATTGGAGTTACCATGGATTAAATTTATGATAAGCCACTATAGTTTTCCCAGATCCATCTGTGTTCTGCACAGGCCAAGAAGGTGAGTTGAAAGAAGAGGGGCCAGGAATCAGTACTCCTGCATTTTTCGGTTCTTGCGTGGTGGCTCACTAGTCTCCAGAATCTATCCAAAAACGTGGTAGCACTTTTTTTTTTTTTTAATTGTTGAGATCTTTTTTTTCTTTTTGGGGGGAAAGATTTGCCCTGAGCTAACATCTGTTGCCAATCTTCCTTTTTTTTTTCCCTCACAAAAGCCCCAGTGCGTTGTTGTATATCCTAGTTGTAAGTCCGTCTAGCTCTTCTATGTGAGCCCCTGCCACAGCACAGCAACTGACAGATGGGTGATGTGGTTCCGTAACTGGGAAACGAACCCAGGCTGCTGAAGCAGTGAAAGTTCTGAACTTTAATCACTCGGCCATCAAGGCTGGCTTGGTAGTGCTTTTGATTTACTATTTTGGTGGACAGAGGCAGTTCTAGAGTTTTCTTCTTGGCTCTCTCTACCATAAGAGACCTCACACAGGTCAGATAACCAATGTGGAAATTCTCTATTTGCTGAGTATGTCTACTCCAATTTAATGTTCCAGATTTAGAGGGAACCACATTATGGGTTCAGAGGCTCTCTGTGCCCACTGTGAGACAGACCCAACCCAGAATTCCACTGATGACCTTATCTCCATAAGTCTCTATTCTGGCTGGGGAAACCACAGTTGAGGTTTGGTTTGTAGGGTTTAGTGTCAGCTCAGAGTCAATATCTGGAAATACTGCACAAGTCTCATTGATTATTTTGCCTTCCTCATTGCAGTCTCCCAGCAAATGACAACAGCTTCCTTTGGGAGGAAACTAGGTGGAAGATTTACAGTATACCTTTTGGTTGTATAGCAGAGTCCTTCTTCAAGGGGACTCTGCCTGCCATTCATTCAAGGAGCTCTATGTCTGGGATATGGCTCATGTGTGAGATATGATTGACAGGCCTTGACTCTCCATTATAGGCTCAGATCTAGAGTTTTCTGCTTATACAAATAAAGAAATATTTTAGAAGGCTACTTATCTACTTCAGTTCTAGGAGCAGCATGATTAGTCAATGCCAAACATCTCTGAGGCTCAGTTTATTATGATAAGTACTTCAGCTATGCTAACCTTTGTGGCAACCATACTGACCTTGGCTTTGGCAACAAAGTGCTGAAACTTAGATCGTGCCATCCCAGGATCCTACGCCTTAAATTTAGGATGCTTGGTCAATGGAAGCAGTTTCCCTTGCCGTTTTTGGCTTATAGAGAAGAACATCTCAGAGCTGTTTACGGATGATGGAACACTTCTCACAAATGCGTTTCTCACAGTCATGATAATGAGACTCTCCCTTAGGCTCTTCCAGGAGATATATTTAGATGGTAACTCAGAAGATCTTATACGATAAGTACATTATAGCATTCCAATTTCCCTAAGTACCTTCCTCTAAACACCAAAAAAGTTCTTGCATTTCAACTTTATTTAGTGTGGGTGATTTTTTGGTCCAGATTTTATTTAACCAACCAAGTAACTGTTGAAGCCACTCCCAGACTCTCAACCTAATAAATTGAATCCAATATCTGCTTAGTGAACCCATAATTAATTATGGTCCAATCCAAATTAATTTGACCTAAAGTAATTTTCTATTCCTTTCACCCCAATCTTGCTTCCAAAGAATCTTTTCCCACACATATTGTCCCAATTTCTGTCTATAAAAACTGTCAAAATCATACATTTATCTTGGTGTGCTTCACACCTTCTTAGGGGTCAAATTTACCTCACCCTCTGGAGCCTGTGTGGTCGTAAGTCTGGTTTTAGGTCTAGAAGCAGTGAGGGGTGGTAGTGATACCTTCTGAAAAGGATTAGCAGTCCCTCGCAAGGTAGGTACCTCAAGGGAGGCCATTACAAGTTCTTGAGACAAGAGCTGAGTAACCTCCTCAGACAGCCATAGAAGACCTGCTCCTACTGACAAATGAGGCTCAACAGAATTTAATGTTCACTGTTCACAGGTTTATGAGAATCTGCCCATCTATCTCCATCCTACTTTTCATTATACTCCTTCCCAATCAATGGCCTGACTTCAATGTAAGACATTCTGAGAAGTTGAAAGTTTGATTTGCATTGTAATTCAGCTACCTAGAAAACTAGACTTACTTTGGTTTTCAAAAATTTTGGTTCTGCAGCTATAGGGTATAAGAGTTTATTTTAGGGTCATCATAGAAGTTTTTATATTCCTTACGTGAACTGTTAGCTGGGAATTTAAAGCCCTGAGGTCATCACTTTTCCCTCCATGTTCTCCAAAGCACTTAGAAGCAATCAATCAACCCAATCATACTATTTGTTTCTACTAAAATGTTTTATGGCCACAAATACTTGATAACACAAAACTTGCCTTCTTAATGCAATTTATTACAGAAGTCTAAAGGTGATATTGTTAAATAACTATTTTGCCATGGGTACTACTAGTGTTCTGCAACCACTGGAAAGGATATTAATGTCTTTAATCAGATCAGGGAAGCAACTCCAGAGAGCCCAGGTCTGATTCAGAGAACCCATAATTAAAGTTCTGTTCCTCTGGAATCACTTTAACTATCAAATTTTATATCATTCGAGGTTAAATCATAAAAGCAGAACTACTAGGATGCTTTTGAATACATGGATGGATGGATGGAATGATGGACGGAGGGATATGTGTGTATTTATGTTTGTATGTGGTTGTGTGTGCATATGCACTCTCACACCACACATATCTATATCCATATTTGTTTATATACATAAATACACATATATATGTGTTTGAGTATCTAAATATATATATACATATATACTAGTACATATAAAGATTTATTATAGAGATTTGACATTAGATACTCATGGGAGATGGTAACACAATCTATGTAAAGCTGTTGTTTTTGTGTTTGACCTTGAGACCTGAAGTCAATAGATCAGGCAGTTGAGAACACAACATGCATGTGAAGTGGTGGAAAGAAGAACAGCTGGAATCTTCAAGATTGAGCTGGAACCCACAAGGATGAACTGGAACCTCTAGGTTTCTCACCATCTCCATAGCTCTTATTTTAACGTTGGGAGTATCCTGCAAAAAAGCTAGTTGGTGCCCTCATCATAGAGCAAAATATGCACCAGGCTCAGAAGTCAGGGAAGATGAAGGAGGAAAACTAGCAGGAAATTGAGATTCTTTGGGAGTAGCTAGCTGTTTCCCCACACTGCCAAGGTGAACATGTTAGTATAAGTCATAGGTGTGTGAGCTGCACCAGGACCTTGTGCCCTGCACTGACTTTCTGAGTATTAAAATGAGACACTGTTGCTTCACTCCTGCCTTCCAACTCTCAATCAAAGCATACTGTATGGCCAAGCTAAACAGGAACCATGCATGGAAAGTAATTCTGGGAAATGTAGTTCTAGCTTAGCTAAGTTGATACAATACAAATCCTCCAAGTCATTGTTATTGCCAAAATCCGTTTTATAGCCACTACTAAATATGGCTATATTGATATTCCAAAGATTCTAAGTCAATGATAGGACCTGAAAATCTGTATTTTCACAAACATCCCTGATTATCCTGATGCCAACCCACGTTTGGGATCCAGTGTCACAGAGGGTGACCTCCTTGAGAGTGGGTACCATAATACTGCCGGCTGTTGCTATGTTCTCAGTACTTAGTGTTTTGCTTGGATACATAGGCAATCTAAGGAATGAACAAGAAAATATATGAATAAATATATTATAAATGTTAATCATTTCTGATGCTCAGGATTTATTACTTGTCAAATCAGTCAATATTCTTAACAACTTCTCTTTGTAAGGCATTTGGCTATGTTAGGGAGTCAGTGGCTTTTTAAAAAATCTTTTCTGTGACTTGTTTCTTCTTTTAAATTGAGACATAATTGACGTATAACATTGTATAAGTTTAAGGTGTACAACATGTTGATTTGATACATTTATATACTGAAATATGATTACCACCCTAGCATTAGCTAATACCTCTATTACCTAATTATCATTTTTTTAGTGATGAGAACAATTAAGATCTAGTATCTTAGCAACTTTGAAATTTATAATACAGTATTGTTGACTATAATCACTATGCTGTACATTAGATCTCCAGAACTTATTTATCTACTAGTTGCAAGTTTGTCAATGACTTTAATTTTTTAAAAAATAAATATACCAGAGGGTAAGGGGGGAGGGAAGAGGGCAAAGGGGATAATTAGGCACATGTGTGTGGTGATGGATTGTAATTAGTACTTGGGTGGTGAACATGAGAATATGATGTAATCTATGCAGAAATAGAAGTATAATGATGTACACTTGAAATTTATACACTGTTATAAACCAATGTTACCACAATAAACAAACAAACAAACAAATAAATAAATAAATAAAAGTACTAAATAAATAAATAAATATACAAAACCAAAACATAACCCTTCCTCGTGGTGTGCAAAGCCCCAGAATTGGCAAGAGAAGGTCCAGTGGTTCACTGTGTAGCGTAATTCCCAATGTGTACTTGTCCCAATGAAGGATTTTCATTGCTCTTAGAGAGTATGCTCTCATGTGAGAGAACAAGGGTTTGAAGTCATGTAGACCTGGATCCACATGCAACCTCTCTCATCTATTGGCTGTTGGCCTGAGGGAATTATTAACTTCTGAGTTCTCCTTTGCTTTTTTGAGAGTCAGATGGAAATTATTATATGCATTTATCTCCAAGGATTACTGTGATGACCACAGAAAACATTATATAAGGAAACTCTTGCAGCAATGACGGCACCTTCTGGCAGCTGAGCAAATGTTGGTTACCTTTCTGTTTTCACATTGATTTGATTCTTAATAATTCATATGATGATTTAATGACTCATTGTTTTGTGTGAACATATGACTGAAAGGGTAAATGATAGCATAAAAATACAAATAGTGATTGCAATCAGCCTTGTTCTTGGGATTTGTTTTATACATATGAAAATATTATGAAGTGAATCAAATATGGACTGTGGATTAAGAGAAAATTGGTATAAATGCCAGCTCTGCCGGTTGCTCAGTATTTGGCCATGACAAAGTTACTTACCTTTTCTTAAGTCTCATCCCGTAGTTAACCCGGTTTAATAATGTGACACATACAGGATTATTTTAACAATTAAATGAATTAGGATGCAAAGCATCCATTGAACACATAGCACATAGTGGGTGCTGTTGTCTTTTCCTGTTTTTAAAATTTTACACCTCCGAAATATTAAAGTGCTGGTAATTTAGTTATTGCTCTTAAAATTGACAAGCCACAGATTAAGATATTAAGTCCTCATTCACGGAGAAATATGTGAACAATTAATGACAGACAGATCCAATTGAATTATCTGAAAATTGATGCCTCCAACACTTTAATATTGAATAAAGATCATTAGAATCTGTGCACAAGACACTTTATTGGAGAATGAACTGGTAAACCAACTGGTTCTGTAAGAGACATGGAGGCTGAGTATTGCACCAAAGTATATGCAAAGTTGGTAAACAAAAATAAAAGCTACATTTATACTAGTTATTGGGTGCAGTTGGGACTGCAGCAGGGAGACACACTGTGTATGGAATGTCCGTTCAGTGAGCACCAACCATGTGCCTGGCTTTAGAACAGGTTTTGACGCTTCAAAGATATAAAGACAAGGGTCCTGCCCTTAGATGCTAGAGTCAAGTACAAAAAGTGTAAATAGACAACTTTAAAGCGCTGTGAAAAGCGATAAGATCCAGGTATACATAGTTTAAACGGCATCATTAATAGTATATACCTTTATTAAATACTATAATTCCAATCTTAAGGAATTGAAATATGATGAACACCTGGTCTTTCCCTTTAAGATTACAATGCTATAGGAATAATTAAACATAGAACCAAAATATTTATAATTTAAAGTCAAAAGAGAAAAATGCTCCAAGAAGAGTTCAGATGAAGAACCTTAAGAGGAGGGAGAAAATATTTCCTCTTTAGGGTCATTGAGAGTATTTTTTCCTACTAAGGAGGTTGAGGCATGGCTCAAAGGAAGAGGTGACAGTTGAACTAAGTTTGAAAAGATTGAGAGGATTTTTGGTGGTTGGAGAGTAGGTTAAGAGACTGAGGGGTGGCTAGATGGTAAGAGTGAGGAGGACACATTTTAGGTTGCAGCATAGAAGCTGAGTTGTTTGGAGCATATGTTAATTTGAACTATATGAAATTGCCACGTTGATGGTCAAAAAGTGTCTGATTTTGACAATTTCATAAGATTCAACCTAACGTAAAAAATGTCTCTGTGATTGCCATGAAGCTGTGTAACAGGAAGCGTGGAAGCCTCATCCATTTGATGGTCTCCTTTGATTCTTCCTCCTGTGCATGCTCTGAAGAGAGGATGGAGTGTTACAAAGCTCCAGGGCTTCAGAGTCAGACACACACAGATCTGAATCCTGATCCTATCAATTACCTTGGTCAAATCCATTGTACTTCCTAAACACAGTTGATGCAAATGAGAATCATAGTACTATCTTCAGAGTTTGTGGAGATTAAATGAGATAATCACATAAAATTTCTAACGTGGAAAATGTCTTCAGAAAATGTTAGCTATACACCGCAGAAGTTTGATCTTAATAGGAAAAGTTTTCGACAGACAAATTAAAGAAATCTCCAAGAAAACATCTGCAATGCCTTCTCTTGCCCATTCCTCTTCTTCTCATTCCCCCTAGCCTTCATGCATCCCCAACAGCAGGCTCTCTCTCTGCCAGCTGTTTAGGGATTTCAAGTGCCAGGGAGCCTGGCTGCTCACATATGTTTGAGTTGCTTCTTTTCTACTTAACCTCCTTGCCAGAAAATTAACAAGTTCAACTTCTTCCTTTAAGTTGCCAAGCATTTTGCACTTGGAATTGACTGTTATAAAATGTGCATGGATAATTATTGATTGTTTCTTTGGCACAGTCATTATTTATGCAATTATTTGTAGTACACATATTAACAATTCATTTTCTGTGGCAATTGTAGAAATAAGTCATGAAGGTGAACAGGAACCGCCTGGGATTTTCATAACATTTTTCTTTCCAAGTTGTGCAATTATGTACTACAAATGGGATTAGTGTTTGGGGAGGAGACAGATGCCTGCACCCTCAGTGCAACATAATCTAGAAAGTTTAATTTCGGTGTATATCATATTACGTTACAGTTAATAAGCCCTCATTTGTGCATACTATTTCTCAGTGTACAAAAGTCTTTCTTATGCATTATGTCCTTTGAGGTATCAAACTGAAAAGACAATTTAAAGGTCAGGAGAAGAGCTGACAACAATTCCATGTTGCACAGAGGTTAACGGGGACTCAGCAACATTAAATAGTTTGCTTAAGGCAACACCATTAGTAAGTAATTGAATTTTTATGCTAGAATATTCTTTAACAAGAAATATTCTTTCTTCATGCCCCCCAACTTTGGGTATACGTATGTGTAGTTAACTATCTATACACACTTAAATATGTAATACATAGAATAAAAGATGCCCAGCTCAGAAGGGTCCACTTACCAATGGTAATGATGTTAACAATCTGTTACTGAGAGCATGCTTTTGGCCAGGCACTTTTCGATCCACTTGATGTGTATTAACTCATTTAATCTTCACAACAACACTACCAGGCAGTCACAGTCAGCAGCAGGACAAGCCTTGGCAGGCTATTGAGCCAACCTATTTGCAAGTGGAAGAAATTGGTGAGCACTAGTGTGGTCACACAACCAAGCAATCATTGTCTTGAGTGTGTTTACCCTGGCGGAAGAGGAGGTATAAGAAAGTTTACTGTCTCCAGATGCACAGAATGTGGGAAGATGAATATGGCCAAGTCCTTATAAGGCAACATAACCAGCTCCACTAATAAGAAGTAACCCATCAACATCTCAGCCTCTGGTCAATAAGGATAGCAACACTTTGTCGCATGGTTGCTGGACAGATGTGAACTAGCATGGCAAGAGGCAGGAGAACTCTACTCCAAAGGACTGTGGAGGGCGAAAACAAAAAAAATATTCCTCCATTAAAAGCTTATAAGACAATGTAGTAGGAACCTCTAGGAGAAACTGTATTACAGTCTAAAGTCTTTAGTGTCCAGTTACAAGACTGCTAGCCCTTGTAATAGAGAGCTAACAGGGAAGACATGTAGAGGCAGGAGCATGTTCCTGGCAGACTTCACAACTTGGTTTCATTTTCAGTATATCACTTGGAGGTGGGCAGGTCTCCTTTTATTACAAATAAGAAACACGAAGACTTGAGAAGGTTGTACAACTGTTCACTCAATCCCTGGCTGTCTAAGGCTTGACTTGAAAGAGCATGGAGATAGAATAATACAACTCCCTTCTTCAAGAAGGAAATAGATGGAACCAGAATGCCTCCCTTTAAAAGAAGCTCCACTTTATATAAAAGAAAATGAGGCAATAGCTTAGACATTTATTTATCTCAGTGTAATGCACTAAATTGCCTCCAACATATTTAAAATAGCTTGTGGCTTACAATTTTGTTTATCTGGTTTTGTTAAGCTAAGGCCTAAAGTCACAAGGCACAATGAATTTTCCAAAGCTGTTCTTTCTCTCAAAATTCACCATTAATTGGTTTCCTGATACTGAGATCCAAAAAGATAAGAGCTCTTTCTAATATATATAGATCTCTATTTACTTTAAAATATAAATCATAAGCTATAAATCTCTATTACTATCTATGTTTGTATGATTTATTCTCTTGTAGAAAGCAATGCAGTGTGGCTGGCTTGGGAAACAGTGATAGTTAAGTGTTGTAGCTATCATTAGTTACATCAGATGTAAATGAACTTAAATTTACCTAAAATTTATACTTCTCTTTCTAGAGCTAAATCCTTTCTATTACAAACTAAGTATAACATCTGGGGTTTGAAATAGCTATCACAATTGTCACTTCCATGCTGTAGCTCCTTATAATGACTTTAGAAAAAAATTACAGTTCTTCTAACAGTTGCTGAGTCTACGCACAACAAAAAGCTTAATTTCCTCTACAAATGTTCTAGTAGATCGTCAGCTTGCCGGGACTAGCTCAGAAAAAAGGTTTCAAGAGGAGACATTTCTCTATAATCTCCTCAGTGGCCTCTTTCGAAGTCATTTTTCCTCATCAAGGGATGTTAATTCTTTTATTTCATTCTTTCTACTTGTGCCTTACACAAAAGTTTAAAGCTTATTCATGTACAGGTATAAACAACAAAAAAGAAAATTGTGTTAATTCTGAGATGGATTTTCCCAAATTTTATATCACTGAAATTTAGATATGTCTTAGAAATGCAGGTACATCACAGTGAAATTGGCAGTGTGGTTTTTATTTTATTTATTTTTTTTTGAGGAAGATTGGCCCTGAGCTAACATCTGTTGCCAATCTTCCTCCTTTTATCCTTTTTTCTCCCCAAAGCCCCAGTAGATAGTTGTAAGTCATATTCTAGTTGCTGTGTGTGGGACGCCACCTCAGCATGGCTTGATGAGCGGTGCATAGGTCCATGCCTAGGATCTGAATCTGCGAACCCCGGGCCGCAGAAGCAGAGCGTGTGAACTTAACCGCTATGCCATCGGGCCAGCCCCCTGTTTTTCTTTCTTAATGTCACATAAAATAATGGTTCTTTTTATAACTCATGGCATCTTAGACTTGTTGAAATATCATATTTACATAATAGTTAACATTTATGGACATAATTAAGTATAGTATATTAATAAGAAAATATTATAACCCAAATGAAGAATTTTTACTTGTTATTTATCGCTTGCTCATTCATATATTCATTTCTTCAGCAATCACACATTCAATGCATTCTAAGTCAATTTGTTAAATGTCAGAAACACCATGCAGTTCTGAGAAATTCCTACTCTTGGGGACCCCACTACCTTGTAGGAGAGTTGGCTGCACAATTACAATAAACTGTCATAAGCTCTTTTCAAAGGCTATAGGAATAACAGAGATGAAGTTATTCTTTGAAATGATCTGCTAGTCTTATGCTCTTGAAATCTTTCAATGTGGATGTTTACTTGAGTCTGACCCAGTGGTTTAGTAACACTTGTCTTGTAGTATACACCTGGCGGAGAGATGTTTCAGAAAAACACCTGAGTCAATTCATAATCAAATATAAGCCAAACTTGCTAATTTTTTTTAAGTATGCTTTAGAAGCTACACAACTTGCTAGTTATGCCATCTCTTTGCAAGTTGCTTCTATTCTTTCCTATTATTTTCGTAACCAAGGTCACCTAAGAGTTACTTCATATTGCTCAACAAAACAGGGATATAAGGTAAAAATGGAAAATAAGTGAAAATATAATAAAGCATAACATTTGGGCAATACTCTTGCCTTTTTTAATTCATTAATTAAGGAAAGCTCACCTTTGAATTATAGTACTAGTCAGTTTGCCAAGATGGTTCATTAAAGTCCAAATCTTATTATATATTACATGCTTTATGCTTTTCACACAAACTTATTATACTGCTCAGAGAAGGTGATCTCTGAAAGCACATTAGACTAATGTTCCTGAAACACCGGGTAATGTAAGTTTTATTGGATTGCTGTAACCAAAAAAGGTCACCTAATGATTTCTTCTGATAATGATTAACTAAAAGAAAAATAGAATTAATTAGTTATTGTTAAATGTTTAACCTTGAAATACCTTGTCAGTTGTTGAGATTTATGTCATATTACCATAAATAGAAAACAGAAAATCAAACAATCTTTCAGTATTGCTCTTTCACCTGTTTGATCTGGAGTAGTTATAGTAATAATAGCTAACATTTGTCGAGTACCTGCTATGTGCTAAGTACTGTGTTGGGCACTTTAATTCATCACCACATTTTATTCCCACAAAGACTCTAGGAGGTTATTGTCCTGATTTCCAGATGAAGAAGTTGGGACTTGGGGAGGTCAAGTACTTGAGCGAAACTCATCCAGCTCTTTAGCGGAAAAGTCCAAGTATAAACCCAGGTATCTGGATACAGAGCTCTCATGGGATCCTGTATGTTCATCTTGATTCCTCAAGGGAGGTGATCATTTATGGGTGGAAATACTGATGGGGTTTGGATTCCTCCCTTCTCCCAGTAACTTAAGTAATCTCTAAATCACAATTTAATGTAGTGACATCATAAAAGGTATCAAATTATTAAGACTTTGAAGTCAATGGTACCCGTTCACATCCCGACTTTACCACTTGCTGCCACGTGGCTTTGAACCAGTTGTTTAAGCTCTTCAGGCCTCATTTTCTCCTTCTGTAAATATGGATAGATCTGAGTCTTGTATGAGGATGAGAAAATACCTTAAAATGCTTATCAAAAGGCTTTAAGTCTACTCATTCGGAAGTTGAAAGGGGTTTATTTGGGGCCAACAGTTTCCACATGCATTCTTATAAAACAGGAGTGAGAGTTTGTGCTTTGAAACTTTAAAACCTCCCATTCACTTCTCTTTCTTGCTGAATATATACATATACATATATATTTTTTCTTTTTCTTTTTTCTATCAGGCATCATTTCCTAAGTACATTTAAATTAGATTTACTTTTGCTCAAAACCTATCAAAGAAGGTAAAACTCTATTCTGATTTCCAAAGATATTATAGATAACATCTTATTAGCTGTATTCAAACAGGGTTTTATGTTCAAGCAGGGATTTGAACAGCTTGCATCATCTATACCTTGAAATAGCAGTGTCAACAGCAGCACATGTAGCCGTCTTCCTTCTTGCTTTAGATTGGGTTCCCTCAGAAAACAGATGATGAGCTGGAGATTTGCTTGAGGTAGAAAGGCTTTTTGTCTGTCTAGATGGTGGAGTAGGAGTGAAGGTGTCTCACGAATACCACATGTAAGGGAGTAAGGAAAGCAGGATTGGTTGGATGTGGAAGTTGCAACAGATGCCTTAGCAAGTTCCAGGGAGAGCTCTGGAACTGGTCTGGCCCTTAAGAATAGACCAAAATTGAGGCCAGGAGTCCTGCAATTTTAAACATTTCATCAGCTGGGTCATTAGATTCAAGCTGCCCCCTTTAATCGCACATACACACTGAGAGGGAACATAGCCTTGGGTGAGGTAACTCTCACTAGATGGTATGCAAGGTTCATGCTAGGGAGTTGGATCTATATATATGCATATATATATGCGTGTTGTGTGTGTATACACACACATACACGTGCAAACACATGTACATACGCTTATGTGTTTCTTTCTCCTTCTAAGTGTTTTCTACAATAAAGATGTATATTAATAATTAGATGACTATATAGGTTAAAGAAATATGTAAGTTAAAGAAACTTTGACAATTGCCTGATTTTCAGTGTTAATATTTTAAATAAATAGCTTCTCTTTCAAGTATTTGTAATACTAAATTTGTTTTGTAAACAATTTTACCTATTTACAAAATATAGATTTAATCTAATGTTAAGTTCATTTTACATCTTTTTTTTTATTGGCCCTTTTATAGTGTAATTTCCTTTTCTTCTTGATTTTTATTTTAGATATGATGGGAAAATATCTGTAACTTTTTTTCAAAAATAACACATTTTCTGAGTATATTAACTAATATAGGTTAGTATATGTTTACCTTCCACTATATTCAGTAAACTTTGGAACATTATATACACACCAACTCAAAACCCTTTAAATTATGTTCCATTGCTTTTTGGAATTCATTGTCACAGGGGATGGTTGACAGAGTAATTACATGTATTTTTAGATACTGTTTTAATGCTTTGGTCTTTTTAAATCTTTATCATTGAAATTCAACCTTTTTTTTTCTAAATTCATGTTGATGTGGAGTATTTCTATTTAGTTTTGCCCGAGAAGTTTCAAGACAATCATATTTTTATTTCCTGAGAAATTCCTTCAATTTTGCCACTGTTAATTACACCATACAATTTTATTTATTTCTCCTGAAATCCTAAGATCTCAACATTTGATGTTATTTTTCTATCTTCTATATCTATTATCTTTCTTGTTACTTGAATGTTTGTTACACTTTTTTTGTGTGTGTGTATTCTCAAGAGACTTCTCAGTCTGTCCTTTGCATTACTGGCCAGACTTCCTTTAGTTTTACATTGCCTTTCTTGACACTGGTATTATAATTTTATATTTCATTTACTCTTTTTCAAATAAGGTTGATGCTATTGACTATTTTTTTTTTTTTTGTGAGGAGATCAGCCCTGTGCTAACATCCGCCAATCCTCCTCTTTTTTTGCTGAGGAAGACGGCCCTGGGCTAACATCTGTGCCCATCTTCCTCCACTTTATATGGGACGCCGCCACAGCATGGCTTGCCAAGCAGTGCGTTGGTGCGCGCCCGGGATCCGAACCAGCGAACCCCGGGCCGCCGCAGCGGAGCACGCGCACTTAACCGCTTGCCCCACCGGGCCGGCCCCGATGCTATTGACTATTTTTATAGAAGACTTTTAAAAGTAGAAAAATATTGTCCTTATATTTCAACTTCTTTTTAATATTGGATTTCTTACCCTGTTTCAAAGAGGCAATGCAATTTTGCCTTCTATTGAAAATGCCTATTTTTCTTAAAGTTTATGTTGATTTTCTTAGAATACATATCCTTTTAATTTTTTCTAAAACTTCATTCTTAGGGTTGTATTTTTTAAATCTTTTTCTTCCGAATGAAGCCAATGACAGAGATATATAGATTTGAAGTTTTCCAACAGACATACTTTGAGGATTATTCTTAAAGCTTCTACCTAAACATTTTAATTCTCATGGAACCCTGTCTCAGTTTAACATCTGGAAGGCATTAGATATGTGCAACTATCATAGAAATTCATCTGTTGTGGCTCTGCTAAACAAAAGTGAAATCATCTTTTATTTCCTACTGCTTTCTTTTCTGTCACTCAAAACTACCACCACCACAACCACCAACAGTTTTCTTATTTTAATAGACCCTGAGTCTCCAAGTTGATGGAATACTAAAATGAAGTATCCTCCTTCCTTGTTTTCTGCAAGAGGGATTAATCTCTCTTATGAGGCAAAGCACAAGTTGACTGCCATACTATCAAATTAATACCACCTGTTTCCTCATTTTGTCAATAGTTGTCAACCTTTTCTCCATTTGTCTTTTTAGGTATCATCATAAGAAAATTAGTAAAAAGTTGAATTTGAAGCTGAAAGATGTGTCAAAGGCTGGTAGTTAGTCGCCATTTTAAATTAGACGTAAAACTATTATTTTTCTATCAACTGGCTTGAATCCTATAGTCATAGGTACCCACCAGTTCCGGAAAGAAAATTGCTCTTGGGATAGATACAGTGAATTAGAAAAGAGATTTAGTGGGCAGAACACTGAAGTGGGAGGTACGAGAACAATTTTTGTATTGTAGTACTCACAGGTTGACTATTCACAAGTCATCTCTCATTTTCATGGCTGAATTTCTTATTTGCTTCACAAGTACATTAGACTCAGTTGTTAAGTTGCATTCATGTTCTAGCTGTCTGAACCTAGGAATTTTTTTCTTTCTTTTCTGTTTGCATTTAAGAAGGTCCAGGAAAACAAATGATATATTTCTTCAAGAGCTAGATCTTTTGCAAAGGCAGGTTGTAAAGACAACCTACACACTGTTAATAGCTATTATCTGTTGAAGGAGAGAATTGTAAGTATTCTATAATTCTACTTGGGTCTCCTAGATATAATCCTGTTACTAACTTATGATCATAACAAGTACAAATTATATTGAGAGGAACCATAAAAATATCTACATTTCTTTCTTTAAAGCTCTGTCCTATAAGATGATCTACTTAACTACTTGTTAAATTAGCTGGATTTTTTCTTTTAAGAGAACAATGTTCATCATGCCTTTTTCTTTTAACCATGTCTATAGCTTAAAGCAGAGTCTCCTGTGGCCATGATTCATATATTCTCATTATAGATTTGAGTTGGAATAGCATAGCACATACTTATTGATTCACTTAATCCTTCAAGTATTGATTAAGTTCATACTATCTCTCTGTCCAGTATTAGCCGCCAAAGATACAGAGATGAAAAGACACCTCTACTCTCAAGAAGTCTAAAGGCCAAAGGGAAAAATAGAAGACAAGATATCTATTATATGGTGTGACCAGTTCAATGTAGCTAGATAGGAAGGGTAGCAAATCTGGCTCAAGTTTAAGGCAGGCTTTCTATACTTGATGATGTTACCTGCATCTTGAAGAGTGAGGAGGAACTATAAAGACAAAGTGAGCTAGTAGGTTGGGTGAAGACCATTCAAGGTAAAGGGAGTAACAAAGGTGTGATATAGTGTGGCACATTGTGAGACCCACAAATAGTTCAGGACAGAACACAGGTAGAATGGAAACATAAGTCCAGACCATTTTAAGGAGTTAGAATTTTCTTTTAACAGAAAGGGAGAATAACTGAATGCTTTTAATTGAAAAAGTAGTTCAGATTTTCATGAAAACCAAGTCTGGTCATTCAAAACACTTCAAATTAATCTATGACGTCCAATTTTTATACACAGAGAAAATTTTTCCTACTCTCTTAGCCATAGATTTCATGCCAACTTTAACAGCAGTCTAAGCAGCAGATATATGTGGTCAGATATGTGTGTGTGGGTACTTCAATGTAATGCCAACTTTTATCTAAAAAGATCATATTCCGGCTTCAGGAAGATTGTTTACAAAAAGGAAATGTATAGACTTCTTAATCACCTTGCTATATCAGGAGCTTCTTGAAGGCAAGAATTGTGTTTGACACGTTTTTCATCCCCCAAACTACCATATTGCCTTCAACATGGTGATTGATGAATATTTGAATGTATGAATCACTAAGGAAACATAAAATAGAGCCAGCCCCGATGGCCTTGCGGTTAAAGTTTTGCACACTCCGCTTCAGCAGCCCAGGTTCAGTTCCTGGGCATGGAACCACATCACTCATCTGTCAGTAGCCATGCTGTGGTGGTGGCTCACATAGTAGAACCAGAAGAACTTACAACTATACACAGCTATGTAGTGGGGCTTTGAGGGGGAAAAATGAAGAAAAAAAAGGAGGAAGATTGGCAACAGGTGTTAGCTAAGGGTGACTCCTCCCCTGCAAAAAACAAACAACCAAAAGAAACTATAAAACACAAGAAGAATCACATAGAAATCTATGGGAAGTTAGTTGCAGCAATTTGCTTTTGTCTTTTATTCTATTACATATTTACTAGAAAGCTCTGTTCCTTCTGTTAGCACAGCATTTGTTTTTGTCACATGGTTTATCAATGGTGCTAATGAGCTGCTAATTAGCTGCCAATTCTTGTGCAATTTAGAAGGAAAAGGCAGAGAAGGACTGTTCAGAGAAATATGCCTCAATGATTTTGCCTATTTGTTTTACATGTCCATGGTCTCTAGTACAAAAATCTTATACATAAAGTTATCACAGGCTCAATGAGTATGGCTGTGAATAGATTATGATTTCATTAAAAATTATTAGCGTAGTGCCATAGAAGTATTCTTTTTTATAAAGGCAGGATTTTAGTGAAGGAGGTCCTAGGTTAGCATAGCATCACTTAACATGATGGCAAAAATATACAAATCCCGATACACAATGTTGGACGGACAGTTTCACGGGTTTGAATCTTAGTTTTGCTATTTACTAATTGTGTGATATTAGTCCAGTTGCTTCACATTTCTGATCTCATCTGTCAAATGGAAATAACGCTTGCCTCTGAGGTTGTTTGGCAACGATAAAATAGAGATAACATAGGTAAAGCATTAGCAGAGTCCTTCCATGTTGAAAGTTATTGAAAATACTGGTTTCTTGGGGGCCAGCCCCATGGCATAATGGTTAAGATCATGCGCTCCGCTTGGGCGACACAGGTTCAAAGGTTCAGACCCTGGGCGTGGGGACCTACACACTGCTCATCAAGCCATGTTATGGCAGTGTCCCATATACACGAAATAGAGGAAGACAGGAAGAGATGTGAGCTCAGGGCCAATCTTCCTTAGCAAAAAAATAAAATATGTTGATTTCTTTTTCTTCCCTTCTTATAATAATGAGTCATATTGTATTTTCTTGAAGCATGTACTCAATTTCATGATTTATCCCATGTATTATTACAAAAGTACGGCTTATGTTTTTCTTACGGTGATTCCTTCAAATAAAGTTTAGGATATACCTTCGTATTCCTAGGCTTTTCCTGAATCTTATGGCCCTAACTTATTCAATTTCTTTCATGAAGCTCTGCCTTACTAGAGGTGTCCACTTTTTGCGATCAAAGCATGTATTATATAATTTAACTCTTTAATACATACTCCTTGTAATTTAATGATTTGCTCTACTACAGTCTTAAGTATATTTTTATTTCTTAGGGTGTGAGACCAATTCAATCAGAGCTTCTCTTCTCAGATTGCTGAGTAGCTTTAAATTGCTTAAAGATTGGTGATTATTTATTTAGAGTACTCATTGAACTTAAAGTAGACTGAGGCACAGATCGCAAAGCTTGTAAAATACTCCATTTGTCACTCTGCATTTCCAAGCCCCTTTCATTTTGACAGGGCTATTTGACTGTTTTGGCCAATGAACTAGGGACTGAGTGTTGTGTGTGTCTTGAGGCAGTGACATACCCAAATTTGGATTTTCAGTCTCTCCCTTCCCCTACCTTGATAACCAAAAAGGCTGCAAGTTCCTGATGGTGTAGCTATCAAGTGGTAGAAACTCGGTCTGGTTTCCTTAGTGACTACATGGAGTAGATCTTCCATTCTCACCCCTCCAATCCCTCCTAACCCTCAGTGGACATGTACTGTGGATGATCTAGAGATATTTATTGAATTAAGCCACTGGGATTTGGGGTCTAATTTTCCCATCATAATTCAGTCTATGCACATGAATACTTTCATAAAACATACCTTCCTTCCAGGAAAAAATTACTCTTCTACCATTTCTGACAAATGTATTGTGGTAAAAATCTAATAACCTAATATTTATTGAACAGTAAATATTCTGATAAGCAAATACATGAACAAGTGAACAGATCTATGTCTAAAAATAATCTTTATGCTATTATTAGATAAAGAGTGAGAGGATATTTTTTCATTTTTGTTTTTAAATCTCCAAAAGAATTTTAGTATTCACTGTGGTATTTTCCATACTCAGCTCATCATAACAATCACTTGGGATATTTCTTAAAATAAACAGTATCTTGGGTCTCATGCCAGACCTAAATAATTACAATTTCCAGAGGAGACACTAGAGAATATGGTTTTCTAAAAAGCACCTCAGGTTAATCTTATGGTAGGAAAGTTTGAAAAACATTTTTCTACTGTGGGGTGGAGGGTGAGGGTTGAGATTTGATGAATGAGGTGCTAAAACAAAAGCACTTTGTGCAACCAATCTATAAAGACAGTGCTAATTGGGGTATAAAAGGTGAGTGAAAGGAGACACTCTCCAATCAATAAGTACCTGAAATCCTCTGTATGAAAAATACTGTGACACCACGTTACAAGCATATAGTTAATGTTTTAAAGTTTAAAATGCGCTTTCACATATATTCATTCATTTCAGACTATTTCTCCATGGTTAAATAATATTGTTATCTTCAGTCTATATTTGAGGAAAACTAGGCTGTGATACGCCCTGTTTTGCTTCAAGTTCACATAGCTGAAAGGCCTTTCTAATAAAGTGATGTTATATAGAAACCTAAGGGTAAGCAGGCTTTGAGGTGAGATGGGGAAAAAAGGGGATTATTGAGAACAAAGTTACCTTAGTGTCAAAATATCTTCACTTATGATCTTGGAAATATTTGGGGCTAGTCAATCCTACTCCATTTCCAAGTTTGAACATTGTCTTTATCTTGATCAAGGCTAAGAATTCTTCAGGTGGTGTTTGAGAATGGCTAACATTTCCTGAAAGCATTTTGTAGAGTGATGCAGAACATGAGCTCTAGAGAAACATTATCTGATTTCAACTTCTGATTCTATCCCTCAGCTGTTATGTGGCTTTAGCACTGTTGCTTAACCTCTCTGTGCCTCAGTATCATTGTGTAAAATGGTGATAATCAGACCTATATCCTTAGGTTGCAGTGAAGATTAATTGTGTAATAAATGTAAAGCACTCAGAAGAGTAACTGCTATGTAGTAAATATAAATATTGGTTCTTTAATGGTTGGAGACATTAGCTCTAGCAAACTCTTTTCTGACAGGGAAACAATAGATCCCATTATTTTTGTACATTACAGTGACATCTCTAATGCCTTGTTCATAGCAATGGACTAAAGTCTGATGAATCATGATGAACCATGAAGGATGCATAGTTTTCAAACTTTCATGTACATCAGAATCACCTGGAGGCCTTGCTAAAACTCAGATTGCTGGGCCCCATCCCCAGAATTTCTGATTCTGCAATTCTGGGTTATGCTGATGCTGCCAGTTTGGAGTGGAATGGACAGAGAAATCAAATTATGGAAGGCCTTGGAAAGAAGTTCAAGGAATTTGGGCTTTCTATTGAGGAGTTAGGTAATGACAGAAGGCAAGAAACTAAATGAACGCTACCATTATATCAGTATTTTCTTAAATGGTAAGTATAGCTTTGGTTTTGGTGTTCAGATTCTTAATGATATTCTCCAAGCTTCTGTGTTATTTTTTACCTTCTCAGACAACCAGTATCCTAATTTGTCACCTTTCCAAGACCTTGTGTCACTATCATGTGATTTGGTGTTTCTCCATCCTTAGGACAATGATTCTTAAATTTTAGTGCGAATAAAAATCACCTGAGTAGTTGTTAAATGTTGCTTATTAGTCCTGGCCGGCACATGTGACTCAGTGGGTCTGGCAGAGAGCCCAGGACTCTCCCTTTCTAGTGCACCCACTTTGATTTGATTCAGGTGATTTGTGAACAACATGTGAGAAATGCCTTCTTTTTTTTTTTTTTTTTGCTCAAAATCCACCTGCTATTGAAGCAAAACTGTTGAATTTTTTCATTTTTAAAATGTATTTTTTTTTTTATTTTTAGATGACCTTTCAGTCCAATTTGTTACATTTCATTAAAACCTGCTTGGTCTACTTCTTTTTCCAATTTCAGCACTTTGTATAAGGCATTTATAGAAAAGTGACTCGAAAGCAATTTAACCAGAAGCTCAGCCAAATTAATTTCGGGAGAGTTTAGTAAACAGCCTTTGCTGTCTGTACTTAAGTGATCAATTTCAACACCTGCTTTTCTTTCCAGATGGAGCTAATTAACATTAAAATTATTGCCTATAGCAGAGACATTTTGATAATTCACAGCCCTCCAGCTGCATCCAGATTCCTACATTTCTGAAAATTAAAACAACAATGATAATCTCTATGAGAAGCAAATTTATCATTAAACTATTTGAAGATATGCACATAAGTAATATCTTGAAGGAGAGCTAACTAATGTGTCTAAAGTGAATACCATTTGCCCAGGTATTTTCACATATAAGATCTAGCACAATCCACAACCGCATGCGTGATCTTTTTCTACCACCCATTTTACACATAAAGAAGCTGAAGGTTGGAGCAGTTTTGTAGCTTTTTGGATGTTCCATCATTAAGTGGTAGAGCCAGAATGTAAACCCCTATTTAACCAAAGATCATGCTCTTGCCTTGGTTTGCAAACTAGCCACTGCACATGGAGGGCAAGGCGAGATGGAAGAAAGAGGCAGACCACTCCAGATTGGTAGATGGCAATTTTAATAAGCAAGGGAACTTCTGTGTGAGGCTTGTCTTGGACAGCCGCAAGACAAGTAGTCTCCATACCTGCCCGCTAGAATCTTAAAGGTTTACATAGAAGACTTAACGGGGTTCAGCTACATATACAGTCCAGATGGTCTCAACAACACCTTACTCTCTCAAGACTGCTTCCTCGAAATGGTTCCGGCTATGGGACTGGTGGGCTGAAGGTATATTCCAAGGACCGGGGTGGGGTGAGGGAGCCTCTGATTGCCGGAGTCCAGCTCGCAGGTCAACCAGCAGCTACGTCCTCTCAATGACCTCCTCCAACAACTGGTGTTGGCTTAGACTGAGGTGGAGGCTGGAAATTTTAAAAAGAAATTCCTTGGGTGTGTGAGATAAAATATTTGGTTTAGGGTAGTTTATACGGAGATAAATATTACATTTTAAATATTACAAATGATGCGCACACGTATACATGCATTTAAAATGCGTATGAAACCCCAGTGTAGTGTGGTAACAGTTAAATATTTCATAATCATAGTTTACTACGTGGTTCAAGAACTTATGTGGCAGACACTGGGCTAGGGGTTGAGGAAAGATCAAAGACAAGAGAAAGATAAAATGACCATTGCAATGGAGGTTAAGTACAATAATGAGGTATAGAGAAGATACTGTGAGTTCAAAAAGGAAAGGGGGAATTCAGTGAGAAAATGGTTGTTTTAGGGATAAACCGCTGCTGTTGATACTTATTAAATCTTTCCATAATCCTCATCTTAATGAGATGTGTTACTGACTTAGAAATATTCTTTTTAAAATGGTGCTTTATGAATAAGTTTGGGGCAGCTATTCATTCAGCATTTTTTCTCCCACTGCATCTCATGGTAGCAATCTCATTCATTTAAATGTTATAACCGAAGAGATATAAAATGACGACCTAAACGACTAGTACAGTTAGGAACAATCTCCATCATCATCATCATTTAACGAAAGACGCTAGGCTTGCCTTAGGGAAAGTGGTGTCTTCTTTCTGTAAAGAATAGTTTGGTGATTGGAAGTATTAGGAGGTATAGTTAAAACGCTATTCTAAGAGAGACATCTGATATATATAGAGAAATATATAGATGTATGTATAGACACAAATACGCATGTACACACACACACAGTCAATTCTCATTAGTTGCAGTAGTTATATTCTGTAAAGTTACCATGACCACTATGCTAGCAAATACTAAACCACTTCTCCCAGGAGAAATATAGGGTTAGGTTCCTATGAACTTCTGGTCACAACATTTTTGTCAACTTACGTAACCTTGTTTTATGTGTGAAGACATTTATTATATATTGTTGATTTGTTAACATCGAACTCACAGTCAACAGCACTATAACTCAATGCTGACCAAACCTTACCTACCATGTATTTTTGGGGCTGGTCCAGTGGTGCAGTGATTAAGTTCATGCACTCTGCTTCGGCAGCCTGGGGTTTGCAGGTTTGGATCCCAGGCGTGGACCAATGCAACGCTTGCCAAGCCATCCTGTGGCAGCATCCCATACAAAATAGAGGAAGATGGACACAGATGGTAGCACAGGGCCAATCTTCCTCAGCAAAAAATAAGAGAAGAGGATTGGCATCAGATGTTAGCTCAGGGCTAATCTTCCTCACAATAACACGTATATTTTCTCCAGAAGTGACATCACAGCCTTTTTGTACTTAGAACACTTGACAAAACTTTAGTGCTATACTTGGGGGACATTTTAAACAGTGAAGTTACCAATAAAAAGCACAAAAATTAGAAAAACATGATACTAAATAGACCTTGAAAAGGACACACGTTTCCAGTATGAGCTGAAACAAGAAGACACAGCATCGCCTTGCTTTACCTCAGCTGGAAATATGTACCTTTGGTGACTCAAAATTTTCACCACTCTGTGCATGTCTACAAATGACTGTGGAAGTGTCACAAATATTGATTGTGGGGTTACAAATATATTTTAACTAGTACACAAATTTGTAAATACAGAATTCACACATGAAGACAGACACACACACTACATTTAAAAATTAGTTAAAATATAGTAATAACCTCAGTGACAACAATATACCCCTCCACACAACAAAATGTTTTATCTTTTTTTTTTAAAGGCATATTTCATTTAGAAAGAACTGGCTTAAAGCAGCTCATTTCCCCATTGTATTTACGATGAATAAGAGACACATCTCTGATATAGTCAAGGATATTTCTCAAACTCACTGACTCTGGCTTGTGATCCCATCTGAAGGTTTCTAGCACTTACCAAAGTCTCCAAGGTCCTCTGTAACATAAAGAGGGAGGAGTTAAGTGACTCTTGGGATGGCTTAATGTAAAATTTGGTATTCTGTGTTGAAGAATTTGACCTGTGTCTTAACTCCCTATCTGCTCTCAGCATTAAACTATTAAAAGCTATAAAGCAAAAGGAGGTGATTCAATCGACAGATAGGGTTTGTTTGGGGGGTGGAGGGGAGTTGGGAAGTGTTTGGTTTTTGTTTTGTTTTCATCAGAATCCTAAGGAAATAGACATAGGATTATTTACTGCCTACTGAATCAATGAGCTATTGCTGTACAACAAAGCATTCCCAAACTCAATGACAAAAACGCCAACTGCTGATTCTTACCCACGTGTCTTTGGGTTGGTTGGGGTTCCTCTGGGCTCACTGGGCATCTCTGTTTCATGGTGAGGTAGCAGGGGCTGCTCTGCTTCATGCTGCAGGTCACAGCGTCAGCGGAAGTGGCTCTGCCACACGCAGCTCTCTTCCTCTGGTCAATCCAGGGCTGGGATGGAGGTGAAAACGAAAAGCAGAAATACCCAAGGCTTCTTAAGAACTAGGCTTGGAATCATCACACTGTCACTTCTACCTTATTCTATGGGCCAAAGTAAGTCACCAGGCTCAACCCAAACACAAGGAGTGAGAAAATACACTCTTCCTCTTTAGAAGAATCAACTGCCAAGTTACACAGAAAAGGGCAAGGCTACAGGTAGGGAGGACGAATTGGAGCCATTGTTTCAATCTACCACACCTACTGTGTGCTTGGCTGATATGTTCAATATGCCTTAACAGATGTAACACATTCTCTCTTTCTCCCTCCTGTATCTCTTTCTCTATCCCTCCCTGGTAATTATGTTCATTATTCCAATTACATAACGAGAATACTGAGGATTAGAAAGTCAAAGTAAATTGCTCAAAGTTACTCAGTAAGTGAAAGAGCCAGCATTCACATGAAGGATCACAAGACTTCAGACCTCAGCTCTTAACCACAACACTATTTTCTCTAAGGAGGGTATGCCTGGTACATAGTAGGGCCAGAAATCAACTCCAGATTAGCCTTTCTTCAAAGCTCACGCCCTATCATGCCACACAACATCTATTATATAAAAGAGAAGGCTTAAAGGAAAGAGCTTACATATAAAAAAACAGATTTCTCTCTACTCTTTCTTTCAGAATCTATATCTAGTATGTCAGGATATCCTCAAATCTCTAATATTTTCCAAATTCATCAATAATCAGTTGCTTCTCACCATTTCCATCGCTATTACCATGGTCCAAGTCACACCATCTTTCACTAGAGTAACAGCAGTAACTTCCTAACTCATCTCCCTGCTTACACCTTGCCTAAAACCCAGATCCATGCTCAACAGAGCAGCCACAGTGATCCTTTTAATAAGGATTAATTTTTGGTCAAAACCCTGCAATGGTTCCCTACTGTACTTGGAGTAAAATCCAGTCTCTTTTCAATGGCCTGCAAGGGCCTGTCTAATCAAATATCCTCCCCTCGTCTCTCCTGAGTTGGGTCTATCTCCTACCCCTTTCCCCTTCATTCACTCTATTCCAGTCACAATGGTCACCTTGCTATTTCTCAAAAAAGTCAGGCAGGTTCCAGCCCTAAAGCTTAAGTCCCAGCCTTTGTACTAGAATTCTCTTCCTGGATCAATCTTTACAGAAATAACCATCTATTTACCTCCTTCATCTCCCAATTGTTGGCTCAAATGTCAATGAGCCTACCTTCAACACCCAATTTAAAGCCACGAACTTCCTCCTCCCCTGCTCCATGTCAACTTCTACCCTGCAACCCCCAATCCCTTTATCCTACTGTACTTGGTCTTTTCTGCCTAACACTTTAAATCTTATATTATGTAATGTAATTACCTATTATGATTATTGTTTATTGTCCTTCACCCATTGTTAGAATATAAACTCAAGGAGGCAGGCTCTTAATCTGTGTTGTTCATTGTTGTATCCTAAATAACAAGGTGTGTCTGGAACATAGCAGGCACTCAATCAACATTTGTTGAACCAATGAATGAATTGCCCACTGAGACAGGGTTTCCATAGTGCATAAACTTTGGAAAAAAGACTAATGTGGTTTTCTAATGAATGCAGGATCTACAAATCACTACTTTTGTGACTTTGAGCAAATTAATGTTTAAGAGCCTCAATTTTCTCTGAAATGATGAGCAGTCTGTCAAGGTCTCATGAAACAACCTTCATTTTTGGCGGTTACATGGTTAATTGGAATTCCAACATCTGGCCTCTGCGGTACAGCCAAGAAATGGGAATGTACTAAAAGAGGGGCAATGTATAGCTTCTGACCACATGGATTCCGACTGCATTTTCCGGATCCATTTACAGCTTCTCTTACAGTGGAGAACTGCCGTTCACAATGAGCTTTCTTCCTTCCCTCCTCCACCTGCAGCCAGTTATTCTTTCTTCAGGCCGAGCATGACACAATTACTTCTCTAATTGCTAGCAGTCACTGTAGCTGGTGGAGGCAGGGGGGTAAGTTGGCTTTTAGCTAGATTTCAGGCAGCAGAGAAAGTCTGTTTTGCTGCTGCCATTCCTTGATTGGTATTATAGGTGGGCGTGGGAGAGAAGGAATGTAAGAGTTTGCTAAGGTTACAGTAACAAAGTACCATAGACTGGTTGGCTTAAACAACAGAAATTTATTTTCTTACAGTTCTGGGGTCAAGAAGTCTGAGATTGAGGTGTTATCTGGGTTGATTTCTTCTGAGGCCCCTCTCCTTGGCTTGTAGATAGCTGTCTACTCCCTGTGTCTTCACATGGTCTTTCTTCAATGTGCACTCACATCTGTCTCTGAATTTCTTCTTCTTATAAGAACACCAGTCATATTGGATTAGGGCCCGCTCTAATGACCTCATTTAACCTTTATTACATCTGTAAAGGCCCTATCTCCAAACACAGTCACATTCTGAGGTACTGGGGGTTAGGACTCCAACATTTGAACTTGAGGGGGACATATTGAGCCCATAAGTGGGAGTCATATGAATGAAGAGAATAAGAAATCCATAATTTGTGTTTGTTAAAGATGCTTCCTTAATACTTCTTTGCTCTGACAAGTGGAGCCATTCTTTGAGTATACAGGTAAAGTTACTAGGACAAGCTAGCCATTCAAAGTGAAAATACCCACTTGGAGTGTAAGTGGGTGTGTAGGTGTGTGGGTGGGTGTAGGTGTTCCCTAAATATTGAAATGCACTTTGAGGCCTACCACATAGAACCATTTTCAAAAATTCAAAAATTAATAAGTAACAGTTATAACTGTAAAATAATGGTAAGAATTCTTGTTACTAACCCCTTCTGTCACAAATATAATTGTTTCTCTTCTGCATAATGTTACCCAGTTTTGAGTTGATCCCATATTTCCAAAAAGAGTAAAATTAATATTTCTCTGAATAGCTGAGTGTGTTGACAGTTCAGTCTGTCCCCTTGTTTCTAGCAAAATTACATACAGGTTAACTAATGCTCAAATAATGAAACTGTTGCAGGGAACCCCTCGCTGCCGACTTCCAGACTGACATCAGAACTTTCTCTGGAACAATACTTTCTAGACTCATCTTTTCAACTCATTTCCAAAGGATTGTAAAGCTGGCCTGATGAATCTCTCTGGCTAACTCTAATCTGTTATTTTTCCTCGTTTAGTATTTGAACTCCCTGATCTATAAGCAAAAGTTAGGTCCCAGGAATCTCATTATCACTTAGCATAATTTTTTTAAAGCATAAATAAAAATAAACAAATAATGGTCTTCATTCTTTTAAAAATATGAGATTTCCAGGGGCCGGCCCCATGGCGTAGTGGTTAAGTACATGTGCTCCACTGCTGGTGACCCAGGTTCGGATCCCGGACGCGCACTGACACACCACTTGTCAGGCCATGCTGTGGCGGCGTTCCATATAAAGTAGAGGAAGATGGGCATGGATGTTAGCTCAGGGCCAGTCCTCCTCAGTAAAAAGAGGAGGATTGGCATGGATGTTAGCTCAGGGCTGATCTTCCTCACAAAAAAAAAATATATGAGATTTCCTATCACATTTTTAGATACCTACCTTATATGCTCAATACATTAAAAATATACTATACAAAATTTACTATATAAAAATATGCTATATAAAATATACAAAATTTACTATAAATATTAAAAATAATTACTCTGTTTGCGTCTCATATATCATCATTCTGCAGTGAGAACCCCATAGGATTTTATAGGATGATTTTAAATCACATAGCTTATCCTGAAGCTAAGGGTTCTAATTATTCAGTTCCCGTGATTCTCTATATTTCATTGTCTGCCATGTGTTAGCATTGATATTTCTGAGTTGGAACTCTCAATGTGTTTTGCCAGGAGTCATCAAACTGTGGCCTGGGGCAAAATCCTTGCTAGCTAGCTGATTTTATCAATAAAGTTTAATTGGAGCCCAGCCATACCTATTCATTTACATATATGGACTTGAGTAGTTGAGAAAGAGACTGCATGCCTATAAGGCCTAAAATATTTGCTGTCTCTAGAGAAGTTTGCCAATCCTCTTGTTATGAGAAAAAGCTACAATAAATATGACCATCTCTATTTTGATCACATCTGGTTAGACAACAATTAAGTAGGCATAGATTCTAACTAGAACTATTTTTATCCTGAATATATTTTAACCCTAGTTGATGCCTTTAAAGAATTTACTGAATTAACTTCTTTGCCATGAACTTTTAAGATCAGTTTGTACAGATTTGCCTATCTATGGAGAATCTATGGTCATTATTTTCATCGAAATAAATTTTGTCTAAATAACATGTATTTAAATAGTAGCTGTCTTATAGCTCTAACAATATGATTTCTAAGTGAAATACTCAGTTTTTATATTTTTACTTTTATATTTTAATTATTTCTCTTTATTCTTTCAGTGTCAATTGTGTTTGGATACCGGTGCTAAGATGTAAACTGACTGGTAAGTGACAACACATTTCTTAATATGATGCATTTATTTATTTATTTACTTTTTTGGGAGGAAGATCAGCCTTGAGCTAACATCCGATGCCAATCATCCTCTTTTTTGCTGAAGAAGATTGGCACTGGGCTATCATCTGTGCCCATCTTCCTCTACTTTATATGGGACGCCGACACAGCATGGCTTGACAACCGGTGTGTCGGTGCGCACCCGGGATCCAAACCTGTGAACCCCGGGCTGCCGAAGTGGAGCGTGCACACTTAAAGTTTGCGTCACCGGGCTGGACCCTGCTGCATTTTTTTAAAGTAGATATTCTGGTACCCTGGTCTTCAAAGCTAGAATATCCCTTACAGGGAGTGGAATATTCTATTATCTTCCTGCAGATGAAGTACCTAGGGAAATATTTTATCTTTTATTTATCCCTTACTGAACAGTAGGAAAGGTGGAACAGTTCAATCTGCAAAGTGGCAAAAGATAATTGAATTAAAAGATTTGGAGTGCATCTGATATTTATGTTGTCATAAATTATATTTTAAAGGAAAACAAAAGGTCCATACAAATATAGGAAAAGAGGAAAAATAGGGAAATTAACTTGAGAGAAATTATGGATTATTGGTTTCTACAAAACAATGTAATTTGGTTAGATTTTATATATATATATATATGTATATATATATATATATATATACAGTGAGGAAGATCAGGCCTGAGCTAACATCTGCCAATCCTCCTCTTTTTGTTGAGGAAGATTGGCCCTGGGCTAACATCCGTGCCCATCTTCATCCACTTTATATGGGATGCCGCCACAGCATGGCTTGACAAGCAGTGCCTTGGTGCACACCTGGGATCCCAAGTGGCCAACCCGGGGATGCCACAGTGGAGCGCGCGCGCTCTTAACTGCTTGCGCCACTGGGCCGGCCCCCTAGATTTCATATTTTTAAAATTTTCTCACACTCCATGAAAAATATGGAACGTCTCTGAAATTCTTTCTTCTCATATTTGGCTTAGAAATATGGAACTGAATGACTCATTTTTCTAGAATTTGAATGGGACGAAGTATTTAGTTTCTTTTATGCATGAAAGTAGTAAACTCTTGTCACAAAATGTTAGGTTTCCCAATATTGTAGCATGCACATTTAATACTAAAGTTTGCTAGAACTTATTAATTAGGGAGCTAATTTCAAACTAAGTGTTTTTTGAGAGCTGATTTAATGATTTTAATGGTAGTTGGTATTTTCTGTTGTTATTCATATTGCAGTCAAGTTGAAATAACCATAATTGTAAAGTCACAGGTTTTATAATAAACCAAGGGAAATCTAGTTTCTTTCCTAATAAATAATTTAGATGATCTGTGGATCTATGCTCCTTATGAATCTATGAAACTTAGCTGAAAAGCAATATCAACAGGAAGAATTTTATTCTTAAGTGTGTAGTAAATCAGATGGGTTATTCAAGAGGAATTGTTGGTGTTTGCATCTCTCTTTTACTTTATTGAATAATGCAAGATATCTTTGGAGAGTCATTGGAAATACAATTACATATAATTTTTAATTATGATTTAGAAATTGGAATTTATATTAATGTCTACCTGTGATATTTTTCTTTTAGACAGGCATCTTAGCAATATATTTTTAATCATCTCCTTTGAGAATACAAGAGGAAATATTATTACAGGAGTTGAAATAGAATATTGCCTGTTCTATACCACCTTGCTTGCTTGTTACCATTTTATAATAAAGTGATTTGTTCTCACAGCATTTCTCTCTTAAGTATTCATTTTGCAAGTGAGACAATGCTATCTGATATTACCACGGGAAAATATGATAATGTTGAGCAATTATAAAATAGATTTTAAGTATCAGTTGAGAACATGCTGAAATAAAAGAGTTATGAGTTTTTTAAAATGGCTCATGACAATCTAGAAAAATTAGAATGATAAAAGAGGAAAGGAAAGAAATTAAATCAATGAATAGAAAATATAGGAGTTGCAAAGTGAGAGATGACATGTTTGTATACATGTTATTGTATTTTTATCTATATTTTTATGTTTTTATATAAATATGCTATCTATAAAGTGAAAAGTTAGGGTGTCCGATGATATGTTTGATTGTTTAGCATATTTTAATATTAATGTTATTTTTAAAATAAAGTCTATGAGACATGTTGAAACATCTTTATTGAAAATATTTGACACAAGTATTTGTTACCTTAACCAGGCACTGTCTGGTTGGTAGTTATATTAGAAGGAACCATAATATAGGAGATTGCAGAAAAATGCTATAAAGGACCTCTTGAAATTTAGTCTAGGAAGAACTAGTCATTAACTAGCTATGTTGGTGAAACTGAACAGCCATTTAATGAGTCCAAAGAAGCAGCCTTGGGTTTTGATTCTTTCATCTCTCATTTCTCAAAAGGACAACAATTGTTAGTATCAGTATTTCTATATTTCATTTAACACTGCATTAAGGAATTCATAAGGAATTTATAAATCAATATGCTAAATCAGGAGGAAAATAATGGCTTATTTGTGGTACTGAACTGGAAACATGAGAAACTGCCTGACATGTGTGATTCAAATACTTCATATGGATGAAAGAGTACATTTAACTTTTATAGGTAAGCAGCTATTTCCCAAACAGTTATAACATGATGAATTCAAATGTCAAGAATTATTATATCAGAGGCTTGCTCCTGGGTCTAAAATTACTACCTCTTGCAATGTAAGAATTTCTAACTAGTTTGGATATTCTTTCTGATACATAAACTCTGATAAGCGAGAAAATTATTTGTCTAAAGTAATTTATTAAAATTTCCCAACTCTTACTAAAATTTGTTTTCTTAATAATGCCATGTATCAATAAAAACTCCAAAGGAATATATGACTTCACTAAAATGGTCAGCACTGTTTCAGGTTTACATTTGTCATTAAAAATTATGACTGAAGATGTAATTTGGATGTTGATACCTACTATAAACGAGTAAAAGTTTATTTGTAAGTGACATTTTGTAGTAGTATAATCTCTCATGGCTGTAAGGTCTATGAAGGCAAGTCTGGTTTACTACTGAATCCTGAGCAAAGAGAAAGTACTTGGAATATAACATACCTTAATAAATATTTATTGATTTAATAAATTAATTGGTTATATTTTTAAGAGTAAGTCTCTGGGTTAATAGTGTTATTATTATTATTATTATTTAATTATAACATATACAAAACACCATCCTTGGTTTTGGTAAAGGAACAGTATTGCATATGCTTATCAGCAAGAACTCTGGATCCAGAATTTCTGGTTGATAATTCTGTTTAATACAAAGTATATGACCTTGTGCTTCTCTGTCACATTTTCATTATCTCAAAGTACTGAGTAAGTGAATCCTTGTAATGTGCTTAGAGATGTTCCTATCACACAGTAAGCGTTGTACAGTCCTTAGTGATATTTTTATATTGTTTTCACTGTTGCTGTTAAAAATCAGACATGTCTTCTATGCCTAAGGGGTTTGTATTCTAGTAGGAGAGACAGATATAAACAAAACTAACTCTAATATAAAATATGAAACATTTCAGAAACTTGAAATAGAAAGAATACTAGGGGGCTCTTAATGAGTGAGAATTTGGAATTATTTCATGAATGAGGTAGCTTGTTAGCCTGGCCCTGAATGACTTCACATTATTGTGAAATTTCTCTGTACATTTCAGCATCAGAAAATAGCAAGGACACCGTTGAGAGGAAGATGAACAGTGGGGAGCAGTTAAGCTAAAGAGGCTTGAAGAATCAACAGAACAGCGTTAGCCCTCAATGGCTTTTAAATACGAATTAATTTACTAAATAAATATCCTGTTTAAAAAAAATCATTTTATGCCACTTCCTGATAACATTTACTCTTTAACTTGACTTTCAAGACATTCAATGTCAAGGTCCAACTCACCTCTCCAATCTTATCTTCCAACATTCTCCGCGTACCAGTCTAATTTCATGTTATGTTCCAGTCATTTTTTTGTCTCTCTTTTCCTGAACACCACTGTAGTTTTGTATGTTTTCCCTCTGCCTTGAAGTTTCTCATAGCTACTCCGGCACAGGACAAAATTCTAGCCTTCTATAACATTCTTTATTCAAATGTTATTTTCTTTATAAAACTTTCTCTGACTTTTTGTGTCATTTCAAGTTTGGCAGATAGAAACAAAACACACATACACAGCCACAACACGAGGTGGTAGATTAAATTCTCAATTTATTTAATCAAAGATAGAGAATCTTATTAGAAGTGAGTTTGGCCACCCAGAACTGGAACAGATGTAGCCTATTTCAGTGTGGATTCCCTTGACCCCAAAATCCCTAAGGGATGATGGCTGGCATGCATCTGCCAGTGGAGTAGAGTCTTTCTGATTTGAGAAGCTTAATTTCTTATTGGGCCATGATCTTTTCATAATTGGTATTTTCATTACTATCCATGAAGAATTATACATACATTATATATGCTTCCATTTAAGGGAAATATTGATTCCTGCATTCTGACCTAATCTCAGTAACAGTGAAGAGATTTCATCAAGTGGGCGAAACAGGAATATGATTCTGAGTAGTACTTGCATTGAGAGTTCCAGCACTGTAGAAAACTCATTTTTCAAATGCCTCTACACAATATTAGACCTTTCATCTTCTAGCTCCCAGAGTGTTTTCTTTCTACTATGAGCCAGGCTCCAGGTTGGGGACTGCTGACCAGTAGATAAGATACAGCCTTGTCTTCACGGAGATCACAGTACAGTAGACAACACAGATCAATAGCCATCTAATTTGAATGATAATCTGGGTCACAATAGAGGCAAGTATTGAATGCTATGAAAACATGTAAATGGGACATCTAATTCATTGTATGGGAATGAGAGGTGGGGAGAAGGTGACACCTGAGGTGTTGGGATGAGTTACCTAGGTAAAGAGGTTGGAGAGAGCATTCCAGTCAAATGGAATACCACGTTAATAATAACATGTTAATAATACCATGTTAATAATAAAATAAGGGTATAATACATTCAAAGAGCTGCATATAATTCAGAATTCTCACCTCTGCCTAACTAAGAGGACTTCTATGCTAAAGTGCATTTTTGTGCTTTAGGGTCCAACTCATAGTGCCTCCTACTTCAACAAATTGTTTTGGTGAATTACTTACTGGAGTCATATCACTGTGCTGGATGTTACATCTACAAAAAATGAATGTCTCAATCCACTGAAAATATTTTACTTAGACAATTATGTATTGTGTGTATGTGTCTGCATGTAATAGAGGGATAAATAGGTAGGTAGGTAGGTCTGTAGGTAGGTAGGTAGGTAGGTAGATAGATAGATGGATAGACAGACAGACAGAAAAAGAGACATAGAAGCATTGAGGCATCTTCTAAGGCTTCATGTCATTAAGGATAATTTGGCCAGGAGGTCACATTGCTTTTTTGTTTTCACAATCTGCACATTTCTGTAAACTTTCGTTTGAGGAATACCGCTTTTATTGGTGACATATGAGTGGTTATCTTATTGATTATAGCACATTGATTTATGTGAAATGCTTTTTTAGGCACTCGATAAATGCTTGTTGACTGACTGACGTTCACAAACATTTAAGATAAGAATGATGTATATAGTGAAGTCATTTTGCCAACAGGAAACTAACTGGGTGTCAAGATTTGTATACAGTGTAAATCATAAGGATATGAATGTCTGGCGACTGCCTAGAGGAAGCACACAGATGCACTTTTCCCAGCAACAGATACACTTTCCTGAAGCTTATGACTCAGAAAAAGGCTTCAGGCAGGACCAAACAAACAATTCTTGAGACTGCCAATAAAATAAATCCACACTATGTTTTCTATATTTCTATAGCATTATAGAGAGTCCCATGAAGCAGTGTCTACATATCATAGACATAATAGATAAGAGCACACACTTTGGAATTGGACGGTCTTGACTGGAGTTGAAACCCAGCCTTCATAGTAACCATCTGTGTTGCTTTGGACATGTCTATTAATTTCTATAAGGATTGGTTTGTATAGTAGGCTGGATAATGCCCACCCCTCCCCAAGAAGATGTACCATCTTAATCCCTGAAACCTATGAATATGTTGCATGACATACTAAAAGGGATTTTGCAGATGTGATTAAGTTAAAGGTCTTGAGATGGTGAGGTTATTCTGCATTATCTCTATGGGCCCAATGTAATCACAAGAATCCTTATAAAAGCGGAGCAGGAGAGTCAGAGTCAGAGATGGACACGAAATGACAGAAGTGGAGCTCAGAGTGATGCAGGACCATGAGCCCAAGGAATGCAGGCAGTCTCTAAAAGGTGGAAAAGGCAAGGAAACTAGTAGTTTAGTCATCTAAAAATAAGCATAATAAAGTCCTGTGTAATAAGATTTATGTGAGCATTAACTTCAATAGTCTATGTAAAAGAGCATTCAGCAACATAGATTTTCAGGATTTGAAGAATGTAGAGCCCAAGCACGCCTCCAGTGCTTGAAACTTCGCCGGGTCTACATAAATAAGCTTCCCAGTCTGCACTTGAACAAAGCATTTTGCCTTGTGAATTTACTTATTTCATAACGTTGACAGCAATTTGACTTACCGTGAGAAGGATAGTAGAACTACCAGGATTACATATATTCAGATAAGAAAGGAAAGAAGCCTTGAAAGCCTCGTGCAAGTCCATGTATTATGCTATTCAATTTCTCATATGTTATTTTAACAACAACCTTAAAAGAGGTGGCTTTTTTTCTATTGTTAAACACAGACATTGAGATTCACCTGAAAATCTGAATTTAATATAATAGGAGTGTTGAAGTGATGGCAAACTAACTCAAGAATAACTGAAAACCACAAGACAGCACTAGCACTTTGCTGGACCCAAGGACTCAAACAGTGGCATGAGGAACAGGTCTTCCTCTCATCCCATCTCTTCGCCTTGCTCTCCTTTGTGTCATCTTCCTGTACAGGTTGACTCTCACCACGTGCACAAAGCTACCCTTTGAGGCTCATATCCTACCAGCCTGACAACAGCAGTGGCAAGAAAACATCTCTTTTCTAATTATTCTGGTCAAAGTCCTGAGCCAATGATTCATGGACAAATTCAGTGGGGAGGAGGTGAATTATTTGATTGATTGGAGATGGGTTCATGCCCAAGATGAAACATCAAGGAGGTATAGGGGAGTGGTTGGAATCTATAAACCATTGGGAATATTTCAGAAATGAAATTTTTGTTAGTGTAGACGATATATCAGAAGAGAAAATGGCGCACCATTAGGATGATTTTGCAATAGTAGGTAATAGAGGATGAGGGCTGCCTTCCAGACTCACTAAACAGGGATTCTGAAGAAAAATCCAACTTTTTCCCTTATTTTGTAGTTGAAACAGGACAAAAGAGGAGAAATGACTTGTTCAAGGTCACATACCCAATTCAGATATACAATCTTTGTCTCCTGCCTTGCAGGTCTGTCTTCTCTCTTTCATTTGTTATAAAGGAAACCAACACCTAGCTGCTCAGCCTTTCTGGAGGGCAGCAGGTTTTCTTTCTAAAATTATTAGGACTTATTAAACCAGATTTGGATTCTCAAGGTCTAATTCACCATGAGTATCCTTTTTTCTCTGGTAAAACCCCTTTCTCCCAGCAAAAGACTCTTAATCACCTTTGACTTGAGACCCTTCTTCACTGAGAATCCTTGAAACCAGCTTGAGATTTATTTTTTCTAAGATCTCACATTGCTCTTGAGATTTTGGTTGAGTCCAAGGTCTAAACAATAATTTGCATTCATCCATTCAACAAATATTTACTTAATACCTACTACATGCCAGAGACTGTGCAAGGTTATGGAGACACTATGATGAATAAGATAGTTCAAGAACTCAAAAGGTTCTGAAGTTTAGTGAGGTAGGCAGAAAAGTAGACAGGAAGTAAAAATAAACCCTGACAAGCTCTATGATAGGGACAAGAGCAGGATATGATGGGAGGCAGAGGAAGGACAGCTACCTAGTGTTGCTGGAGGGGAGGGTATTGATTTGGTCGGGGAGGGCATTGAGCTAGTTGACATTTAAGTCAAGTCCCAACCCTAAAGGGCACCAAGGAATTGAAGGGGAGATGACAGGGTAAGGATGTATAACCAGGGGCATAGAATAAGCAACATTCACAAAAGTATGCGATAAAAGGGAATCTAAAACTAGTTTGATATGCCTAGGGTATAGAATGGCATTTTGGGAGTCTGGGGTAGATAGAGTTTAGAGTGGAGAGGCACAAGACTGAAGAGATGAGTAGGGGCCAAGAAGGAAGGATCTGGCAAACCATGGAAAGGAATTTGGACTATATCTGGGACATACAAGGGTTTCTAGTACAAAGGAGGAACATAATCAAACTTCTGATTTTGGAAATGGCTCTCTGACTATAAAGTAGACACTGAATTGGAGAAGGGTGAGCCTAAGACAGGAAGACCAAATAGTAGGCTGTTTACCCTAATTAAGTATGATTATGAATCAAGACTGTTAAGGTATTAATATTAATAAATATTAATATATTTACTTAAAAAATTTGTAAGCAAGAGTTGAAAATAGGATGATGTTTGAAAGTACACAGTTTGCATACTTTATCAGTATGAATTTAAACAATGTGAGTAATATTACTTACGTACCAAACATTTACATGCCTACTATGCACCAGAATATATGCTAGGGTCTGGTGATACTTTAGATTTTTAAAGTTCTTGCTCTTAGATCATCCTATCAAGGGAATATATATATATATATATATATATATATATATATATATATATATAAAACGTTATTACTACTTCATAAGTACTATAGAAGCATATCTAATAGAATGGTTAACTTATTCTTCATAGAAAGAATGGGAAAGTCTCCACAGAAATAGCAATTGAACTGGGTCTTGAAATATTTTTTCTAGAAGATAAAGAATAACAAAGATATCAGAGCCAAAACATGAATAAAATGTGTTGTCATAAAAACTTTTTTTAATATCTAATGAACAGCAAATAAACAGGTATAATGATGAAGGTGCAGAGGGTACAAGAATGATAAGGTGGTACAAAAGAGATCCCAAACAACAGACTAAAGAGTTATGATATTTTCTCTTGCAATAGGAAGCCCTCAACGTCTTAGCATGGTAGTGATGAGATCAGATCTAAATACTTGAGAGGGAACAGTGTTGGAAGTGAAGAAAGTGCATAATGTATAAAAGAGTGGCCAAATGAGTGCCAAGAGCCATTGGTCAAGAGGTCTTAGTGGTTCCTAACTTTTCAAGTTGGAAGTCCATTGTAAACATAAATTTTTTTTATTCCCACTTGGTGGTAGTTGTCCTTATGGAAACTACAGAAAATTTTATGTGCACATATGTCTCCAGAGACCTCTTATAACAGTTCTGGGGTTTCTCAGTGACCACAGTCCATGACTTAACACTGATAGAGTCAAAGATGTGGACCTGGATTAGGACGACAATGAAGTTGCAGATTGAGAATGATTCAGAAGGTAGAACTAGCAGACTCAGTGCCCCGTTAGATAGGGAGAGAAATGTTGGTGAGAAGAGGGGAAGGGGGAAGCAGAGAGAACAGTGGTGAGGTTAGAGTAGTAGTCTAGGTAAGAGATGGTGTGGCCTGGCTTAGGATAGTATTATAAAGGCACAGAGAAAGAGTCAGATTGGAAATATATTTTGAAGGTAGAACTGATAGAATTTTTGGTTGGATTTGAGTCATAAATTGTTCCGAAATTTGAGAAATGAACAACTATTATATTTTGCTTTTTCTTTGTCTGTGTATTGTAAGTTTTATTGTCTGCTTTCCCACTATAATGCAAGCTTCATATGAACAAGGATGTAGTCATTTCTCTACTTCTAATGATTGACATGTAGCATGACTCATAAGTAGGCACTAAATAACTATTTGTTGAATGAATGAATTTACCAGAACCTCTCTCCTTTCATCTTTTTTTATATGTTGGATAATGTTAGGAGTGAAGGTTCTAGAAACAGACTAGATTCAAAACTTAGTTTCAGTTCTCACTAGCTATTTAGCTCTGGGTTACTTCATCTCTCTCAACCTCAGTTTCTTCATCTATAATAATAATTTTAAAAAAGACTAGTAATAGTCCAACCTCATAAAATTCAGTTGGTGAAATAAATTAGTAAATAGAGGGCAATTAGAATAACACCTGGTAAGAGGTTAACTGTTCGAGGAATGTTGCCTATTAAAATTATTATTTGAAGGAAATCCACAGGTAAAATATGTTTGAAGCCATTATTCTACCTATGTGAAGGGATATTTTCTTTGTTAAATAATAATTACAAAGCACTTTGCACTCGAGACACTTTAACATACATTAATTACCGTTTTTAGATATTTGGGTAAATATCTAAAATATTTAGATAGTAAAATAAATAGCAGCAGCAGTGTGCTAAATCTTGTTTCTGGGTTTTACATATGTGTGGATGTGTACGTATCAGTGGTAGGACGGAAGCATAGTAGACAGAGAGAGAAATATGACTCAGAGGCCATCATTGGTTGGTTTTCAATAGTGTGATTTAAAGGTATTCTAGATTGAATTTATGTCAATTTTTAGTACTGTCTCCTATAGGAGTTTTCTCTTTTGTTTTGTTCATACCAATTTGACTGTTTCTGAGACTTTTAGTCTTGTGAGAAATGTACTGCCTGAACCCAGTGTCTCTAAATGGAACATTTATCTATGACTCTCCGTCCACGCTACATACTCCCTGCCATCCATCTCTCTGAGTACCAGGAGAGGCTTTAGAAGATTCTTTGCCCCTTTGAGAAATCGGATGACACACCTGCTATTCCTTAGAAAATGAAACTCTTGAGATAAATTTTTGATGTGCTTTCATCTTCTTTACAGTTCTCATTCCTCTAAATATGCATTGGTAAAGAAATCTTTCAAGCAGAAAGGCGAGTCACCTTACAAAGCCAGTGACTTCAAGGACAATTATTCTTCTTTGCCCTGCAGGTCATTTATTATGGATGAGAGATGATCAGCCTCACCCCATAACCAGGCTCTCTGCTATTAATACAAAGGGCTTTGAAGTTGGTTTCTGTGTGGCTGCCAACAATTCCTATGACCAATATGAAATTTTGTGACTCTGAGCAACTTTAATCCCCCATGCAAATATTTAAGTAATTCTGGTAACCTAGGGTAAGTTCCCAGAACATTAGATCTTAGAAACATAATGATATTTCAAAATCATTTTTAACTGACTGAAAAAATAATAACCGTGACATTTAATGTCTGCCAAGCATTAACCCTGAGATGTAGATATTATAATTCTAGTTTTAAAGGTAAAATAACTGGATCCTAGAGTCATTAAATATCTTGCCCAAAGTCATAAAGCCAACTTATCTTGATCTCAAACTCAGGAATATCCTCATGAAACTCAGGCCTTTTCTACTGGCCTCCTGTCTAATTACTTTAGATGGGACATGTGGGGGATGTTTTTGGTCGCAAAAGCTGTATGGATTCTGAAAATGATCACTAGACTGTCTATTGGAATGCTTGATTAAAATGCCAATGTAGATGTAGGAAAATATTAGACATCTCTTTCAAATTCAAGTTATCTCTCTGTCTTTTGTATACTGAATATTCCACCCTGAGTGCTTAATAAATATTAATTATGATAATGCTTCACAGAGTTTATTAAGAATAATATATCGCTAGCAAGTGGTTGGACTCCTCGAGAAGAGACTGTATCAATTCAATACAAGATTTTACTTTATTATAATGCAATGTAAACTGAGTAAAAAGAAGAGACACAGTAAACACTCTCCTACTGCTTTGATTATGACAAGAACAGTGTCTCTGTAGACTGGTGGCCCAATAGATGTAGCCAGCATTTACTGAACACTTTTTACATACAAAATGCTCATTTAAGCATTTTACATATGCTAAGTTTAAGTATTTGTAACAGCCCTTTGGGTAGGTATTATTATAATCTTTGTGTTCCAGATAAGGAAACAGAGGTACTGAGATTTTAAATAAATGGCCAAGCTGGCGAGAGCCCCCAGGCATTCTGACTCCAGGGTCTCACATCTAGACCACTATGCTATACTTTCTTGAATGTAAATTTGAAATTGGGAAACATCACTCATTAATCTTTTCATTCATTCATTCTTTCAAATAACCTTAATTGAGCACTGTGTGTGCCAAGCTTTATGCAAGGGGCCTGGTGGGATAAAGACCTGAATAAGCTCTTTACCTAAAAGGGGCATACAACTTCAAGTATTGTAAGGCCAAGCGAAATGAGTGTTGTAATCAAATCAAAAGAAAATAGCTGTGGGAACATGAAGGAATGTGGGGATTCATTCTGATTGAAGGACAGGAAAACGCTACACGGAAGGATGCTTTAAAGCACTGGTAAGAGGAAAACAGCATGGCTGTGAGACTGAGGGAACATCAAGGAAAAAATATGGAGGAATGACAATCCATAATGTGTTTGGAAAGTACCAAATAAACTAGCAGGGAAATAATTCCTCCTAGACTCCCTACTTATGGTCTATACTTTTGGTTTCTTTTTTTTTTTTAATTTTATTTATTTATTTTTTCCCCCAAAGCCCCAGTAGATAGTTGTATGTCATAGTTGCACATCCTTCTAGTTGCTGTATGTGGGACGCGGCCTCAACATGGCCGGACAAGCGGTACGTCTGTGCGCCCTGGGATCCGAACCTGGGCCGCCAGCAGCGGAGTGCGCACACTTAACCGCTAAGCCAGAGGGCCGGCCCTACTTTTGGTTTCTTATGCAAGGATGTTCATGGAAATCACAGAGGAACTTCTTCAAAGCAGACACACCCTATCTCCGTATCCTAGAGAGTTTATTTCAATTGGTAAAAGTTAGTTTGGAAATGTGTTTTTGTTGTGCCCACTTAATTAAAAACCACATCTACTTGTTAATTGTCAAATTATTGTGTTATGTTTCCTCTTTCCTCTGGTATGTCTTTGGGAGCTTCCCAGGTTTTTCTCCATTTCTGCTTTCATAATACACTTTTGAGACATACCATTATTTTGATGGAATAATCCATCAGAAATGGAGGGTGGAAAGAAGTATGTAGGGCTGAGCATAAATATATGTATCACAACTTGTTGTGCTTCTCATACTCAGCACTTTAAAAAGATGTATCCTAGATCTTACCCTGTCATATCTTTGCTATGTATTTCTAAATAATTCAATTACATATTTCTTTAAGCTATGTTTTTTTATCACACAATGCAGAAGACAAGGAAAACAGACAATCTCCAAGGAAAACTAATAATATGTCATACATAATGTAGTACTTTTGTCTGCATGTATCTATGCACAAATAAGGAATAATTAGAAAGCAGGTAGAGATCCCCGTGACTCAGGTCTCTAACCTTATGGTTCAAACCTAAGAGTGTAGCTTGCTCCCTTATTACCTACTTGCTCCTTTCTCACCTCTTTCTTAGTGTTCCTTTCCAGGACATTCTTCTTACCATAGTCTTCAGTGTCCTGAAGCCCTCAGCCTTGCAAGGGCACCATCTGTTCTTCCTTAGCAAATCCTTTTTCCAGAGTTGATGTCTCTTCAATACTTCATGGTTATTAAAAGTGAACACACACACACAGAGAAGCACACACACACAAACACACACCCAGATGTGTCTGTGTGCCCGTGTATGTGTAAAATGGTAATTCACCTACTTATTGCATCTCCCTCTTCTTACACTCTACTTCGCAGGTAGAATTGATGGTCACCACTTTGTTCCTCCACCACCTTTCTTCCATCCTTCCCATCTCCTAAGATTAAATTGCTCTGTAATGTGGAGTTTTTCAGGTAAGCTCGGCAAGGGCCCTGCTTAAAATCTCCTACAAAATCACAAAGGCTGTTGCGAGTGGCACATATTCTTCTATAACTTGAGGCATTTCCCTTAGATATGGATAATAATAATAATAACAGCTACCATTTATTGTATGACTCACGTTGTGATAAGCGCTTTGCACTCATTAATTCCTTATTAATTTTATCCTCACAACAGTCCTTTGAGATGAATATTAACCCCATTTTCAGGTGAGAAGACAGGCTCATACAAGTGATGTATCAAGGTTCATAGAACTAGAAAACAACAGTGCCAGGATTTGAGCACAAGTGTATTGGGGTCCAACACCCATTCTGTTAATTACCATTGTATATCTATCTATATCTATATCTATATCTATATCTATATCTATATCTATATCTATATCTATATATCTATATCTATATCTGTAGAGAGAGAGAATGGGGTGGGAGAGAGAAAGAAAATCATTCCTTCTGATATTTAATGAGTAACTGCAATGGGTATGACAAATCTCCATTTAGGCGCTAGGGATACAATGATTAGCAAAAATAGGCACATTTCCGTCCGTTATGGAGCTTACAGTCTAGGAGGGGAGGCAGACATTACTGAAATTATCAAAGACATATGAAATTACCATTGCAATAAGTGTGAAAAGAAAGATACATGCTCGTGTATTAAGAGGGGGGTAACGTGGACAGGAAGGTCAGCTTAGGTTTTTATGAAGAAGTAACTTGTTAACTTATATATGAACAGTGAACAGGAGTTCCCTGGGTAAAGAGGGATGAGAAAAGTACTCCAAAAAGAGGAAACAGTGTTTGCACAGGTTGTGGACCTTGAAAGGGCATCAATTATTTAAGGCATTACAAGAAGGCTTGTTTGTGGGTGGAGGCTGAAGGCATAAGACTTAGTAAGACCTTACATAGTTAAAGATTTTTATCTTTACATCAGAGCAATGGGAAACAGTGAAGAATTTTAAGCAGAGAGATGACCTAACAAGATTTTGTTTAGAAAAGATGCCTCTGGCTGCACTGTAGAGGAGACTGTGGGGAAGATAATAGTCAATAGGAGGAGATTAGTTAGTCCTGTTGGTAGTCCTCTTGAGACATGACAGAAACTGGCACTTTGGTTATGATGAATGGAAAGATTTCGATGGTTTGAAATCTGTTCAGGAAGTAAAATCAACAGGAATTGGTGATGGATTTGGATTTAAGGGTGTAAGAAGAAGAGGAATCAAGGCTATCTCCTAGGTTCTTCATTTATGTAACTAAATGAAAAGGGTACCAATTTATTGAGAATAGAAGTAGTGGAAGAATGTATTACTCCCTATTCTATTAATGAACAACTAATTTATAAGAAATGCACAATATATCAGTCATCAACAGGCGTTCAATTGTCAGGTGTATAGATCTTCGATAATTGCTAAATGCCAGAAATGTACTTGATATGCTGAGGGTTGCAAAAAGGTAAAAATATGCTTGGTAATTTTAAAATACTGACTGGGACATCAGGAATCTAGAAGGCATCATTGAGATCACATATAAATTTTTCTACTGATGAAATCAGGATGATCAAAACTATTTATAGGTAAATTTTTGTAATAATGTGGTCCATAGTAGATGCTCAATAAAATATTTATTGAATGAATTAATTATAACTCAAAGAAGCCAAGTATCTATAGTGTTTGGTGATTAATAGGCATTCAGTAAATATTTAATAAATTTAATTAATTGAATAATTTGGTTCAGAATAATGTAGAAAAACAAATCATTTTGAAAATGAGAGAGAATTATAAACAAAGTGAGATTTCACTTTAATCCTAGAATAAGGTGTTTTCATAGTCTTTATAAATTTAGCTTTACTATCCCTCCATCCTTTCCCACATCATGCATGCACACTTGGCTTTAGAAATCAGGAAAGGGTTAACTCATTCTTAATGAGGACCACATAAAGACATGGATCTGCCAAGGAGTCTTAAAAGATATTTAATGATGTGAGCATTTACTCCAACTACTTGAGTAATTTGGGCCACAAGATGTCACTACAGATTAAGCAATGGTGAAAGGCTTCCTACAGAGTATAAATTCTACAGAGGCTGTTGACAAGCTAAGCAAATACAAGAGTATGTAATTTTTAAAGCAAAATAATTGGGCAGTTGCTTTGATTTTTTTTTCTTTCTGCCTTCTCTCCAATGCATCTAGAAGAATGAAATAAAGAATGCCTATATTGCATATACCATCTAATTTTATGTAACTTTTGCCTTCTATCCTAATAAAAAAGAATACATGTTGTAGTCCAGCAGAGCGTAGTTTTTGTTTCAGCAATTTATTTGATTGTGAGCAATATTTTTCAAGCTCCATTTTTCTCTGACTTCATAAAAGAAGACTGTCCCAGCTCACTTATATTAATGACCCTTCACACAACTACCTTGCTTGTAAGGGGTGCAGCACAGGCTGAGTATGTTTCCATTATAATGGCCACCTATAACGGGTAGTTAATCATGAAGAAAATTCATTAGCTGAATGTCACCAGAAACCTATGTTGTGTGGCAAATGAACAGGGGACAGCCAGTTTGAGTTTTAATGTCTTCAATGAGCTCTTGTTGTAAAACTCCTTTCTTCCATATGAAATTGGGCAGAGAATTAATGGCATGACAAATGGCTGGTGGAACCTGATGAGAGGCCTTGATTACAAGAGAGTTTATTTCTGTAGGAGTTTCCACAAATTCCTCATTGGAAGAATTTAAATTCTTGCATGCCCTGAATTTTACTTTTTTTTTTTTTTTTGGTGAGGGAGATCAGCCCTCAGCTAACATCCATGCCAATCTTCCTCTTTTTGCTGAGGAAGACTGGCCCTGAGCTAACATCTATTGCCAATCTTCTTCCTTTTTTTTTTTTTCCTTTTTCTCCCCAAAGCCCCAGTAGATAGTTGTATGTCATAGTTGCACATCCTTCTAGTTGCTGTATGTGGGATGCTGCCTCAGCATGGCCCGACAAGCGGTGCATCGGTGCGGGCCCGGCATCTGACCCAGGGCGGCCAGTAGTGGAGTGTGAGCACTTAACCACTAAGCCACAGGGCCAGCCCCCTGAATTTTACTTTATAAGCCATGAACAACTAAGGAAACTGAAACAGGTATAGTCTTTGAGCAAGACTCAAATTTAGGTCTGTGTTAATCAGAATTTTTTTGTGAATCAACTTCAGTTCAAACTTATTGACAGAATACTGGATATCTCACATATTAATTCAATATTTATTCAAAAAATAGTTCTTAAGAACCTACTCTACACCAGGTACTTTTCCAGGTTCTAGAGATGCATTAGTCAACACGACTCAAACAACCGGCCATCGTGAAACTTATCTTCTATTACTGAGGGATGAGGGGCTATGGAGGTACAGAAAGAAAACATGAACAATTTAGCTATAAATAATTTTATACATATTCTATAAAAATAAATAGTACTATAGAGAAAAACTGAAAATTGATGGGCCATGATGGGAAGGAGCCAACCATATTAATTTTCAAGTATCTGGTAGAGAAATGCAGAGGCTTCAACTGTACAACCTTTACTTCCTAGCCTAAGAAAGAGATTGACTCTCTATTTCATTACCAACTTGAAAATTCTCAGTGAAGAATATTAGCCCAGTTGCTTGTGATTAGAGCAATTAACTCTGCCTTAAGACAGGGTTAAAGTAAGCAAACAACTTCCAATTAGAGCTACGTGGTTGGAGTGCAGTAGAAGGAGTTCCCATAAGAATGGGGGAAGTGAAGGGCGGATGAAACAGTAGGTTTTTACTGAAAGATTAAATGTAGGTTTCACCAGATTTTGCTGCAACTAGCATACACATGCCTCACTGGTGATAGAGGGAACCTGGACAAATCTTTTGGAAAGTAATTTGACAAATCATTTCAAGAGCCAAAGGAATGTCCATGCCTTCTTTGACCTGTCAGTACATTCTGATGATGTACACTATGAATTATAATTTGAAGAAAAAACATGTATGCATAAAGATTCTTATTAAAGTGTCATTTTAATAGAGAAAAATAAGAAACAACCTGGGTATTCAACAACATTTGAAAGGCTATCAACTTATGGTTCATCAATCGGCAAGATGAAATGATTAGTACTCATCACCAGCAACGGTTAAGAGGATTATGAAGCAAAATGGACAATAAAATATTAAGTCAAAACAAAAGCATAGTTTGAAGATATCTGTGGTTTCATTATTTTATGTTAAACATATGCATTCATTTGGGGAAAAAAACAAAAGGAAACATAGAAAAAAGAGGCTAGTTTATCTGATATATTTAATAAACATCCTTGAAGACCTACAGTATTTTGGCAGGTTTGAGGGTACAAAGATGAATAAGTCATGGCTATCCCACCAAGCTATTAATGGTAAGGATGTCTGTATGTGTGCATATGGAAAATAGGATGAGTTACTTTAGTTTTGTGGAAAGCTCACAGGGGTGTTGAGGAAGCAGTTAAGGAAGAGAGGCAATATTTCTTGGGCTATATCTATCACGTGTTGGGCCCTTTCTGGGGACTTTTGCCTGTGTAGTTCCTTAAGTTTTCATGAAAAACCTATAATTTTGATTTTATCATGCCTGATTTATTTGTGAATAACTGAAACTCTGAATAGTTAAATAATTTGATTATGGTCACTTTTAATAAAGAGTACATCCATAATTTAAACATCTGGTTTTAGATCCCCAAATACATACTCTACTTTCTCTTTGGAAATATTAAGTCAAAATGGGAAGGGAAAAATTAGGGAAATGAGGAGGATGTCCTCACAAAGGATTTACAGAGGAAATGGCTTTTGCATTGGGTCTTAAATGCAGAGTTGAGAGCCTGTGAGGGTATTGTTCCAAGTTTTGGAATCTGCATGTGCAAAGGCACTGAGACTGGAGGAAGCACCGTATGATCTGTGCATTACACATGTGGAGTGGCTAGAGACAGGAACCATACCAGAGAAGAGGTGGGACGTGGGAGCAAGAAGTTTGACTGAGGTCAAGGGGGTAAAGTGTGAATGCTCTGTAGGCCATGGTAAGGAGGTTGAACTTGATATCTAGGTGGTGGAAAGCTAAAGAATCTTCAAATTTGTCAAGGGATTTGCTTGTTCCTTTGTCCAGCTGTATCTTGTCCAACTGAGGAAGCTGGAGACGGACACCAAAGCAGAAGAGCATCTACTTACACCGCAAGCATAGTTCTGCCGAACAATATCGTCACTGCTGCTGACAGAACCATAGAAGTTAACATCAGAGCAATTCAAAATCGGTTCTTTTGTGTCTCTTACAGTGCAGCATTTCCCTCTGTTCCATCCTGCCTCTAGGCTGAATGGGATTTGCTTATAAGTGTTGCTGCTTCTTGTCATTGTAGATAGTTTTCCTGCTCCTTTTGGTTCTCTATCAATCAAAGGCATTGGTGTCAAAATAGACTCTTTGTTTAAAATTTTGTTAGCTATTTTGATAAACAAAATATTCTTTCATTCCTAAGATTTTAAAGGCAAGCCTATGAGCTTTTGCATTTCCAAATGGACTAATTTTCTGAAGAGCCTTTTTATGTAGCATATAATTTTAGCCTCATTTTATCCGTGCTGTGGAACTCAACCGGAAGTCATGTATGTGTGTTTATGTATGTGTGTGTATGTATATATACACACACGAATACACATATATGTATATACATGTATATTTAGAAACACATAAATATATATGCATATGTATGAACATTAGATTTTGTATATATATCATACAGTAAAAAGGATACATATACATACTTTTTAAGAAAATGTAAACTGTGTTTAAAGATATATCTGAAATTCCAGATCTATATAATTACAGAGCAACAGAGTCTAAATCTGTATAGTTTAATTCAGCAGTTAAAATCAAGATGGAGCCCAAAATAGGTTTATCAATCTCTAATGTTTCTCCCTGTAGATTTTTTTTCATCTTTTCAAAGAAGTACTTTGAATTCTGAAGATACATTGTTTGACTTCTCATGAAGAATAAGCTGCATTCTTAACAAGACATATATTTCATGCAAATATCCTTGGTTATAAAGAAAGGATCCAAGACAAACAGAGACAAATAAAATTTGCAACATGAGCAGAACTGTGCTCCAAGGCAACATTTTTCTACATTGTCCATGAGCTATCACTTTGCTTGAGAGGCTTATCTTGAAGTTGATCACAGTAAAAAATAACAGTATTTCCAGCCTCACCACAATTTCGAATTTAAATAAAATGGAATAAAGGCTGATGTCTTTAAAAAAAAATCTTCAAAACTGATAATAGCTGAATTATTTTGTTGAGAAAGGTATAACTAAAAAAGTAAGGACCACGATACATTGATGCCTCTCCTCATTCTTGAAAATAATCTGAAAACATTGAATGTTTCAAAAGAGAGATAGAAGATTGATAGAGAAATCAAGGATAGACACGTAAATAGATATTCAATGTAACACTAACATTTGTTAAAAGGATTTTTCTGTAAAGGTAGATTAGAAAAATTTGAATTCAATTAAAACAATAGTAAGTTTCATTCTTCTGCTATTAAATGTATGTATCTACATGAATAGGGTGAGAAGATAAGTATATGGAATAGAGTTTTCACATTAAAATGAGTAATTTACTACATATTTTAAGGTTATGGTTACTTTAAGAAAATGAAGTAGCTATAACATGGTAGAGTGTTCTTTTATACTCAGGAATTTCTCCCGTGTCAACATCTCAACATACGAGAACACATTGATGTTTTAGGGTTAAAAGTATGAACTAAGAAAATGAGGGAATCTAGGTAGCTTAGCTATGCATTTATATAGAAAATATTAGACTATAATGCCTTGAGGCATTCTTCGCAGTCAGACAGACCTGAGTTCAAATTCAATATCTTCCATTTATGAGCTATGTAACCTTGGGTGTGTTGTTTAACATCTCTGAACCTCAGAATGCTCATCTGGAAAATGTAAATACTGGTAGCATTCTGTGTATTGAGTGACTCATTGGATTTCTCTACCAGCTTCAGTTTCTTTTTCTAGACTCTAGACTTAAAGCAACGTTCAAATGCCACACTTTTGGAACTTTGGCAGATCCAATATAGAATCTAACAGCTTGACTATCCTGGCAATATTATTTAGTCTCTTTGAGCTACTTGAGGCTAGGACGTTTACTTTATTCAATTTGGTTTCTCCAACTTCCAACAAATACCAAACAGACACTAGCAAAGAGAAATGTTTTAAAATGCATTTTTTCCATGTGTGTCCATATTAGTTAGGATAGGATAGGCTCTGCTGCAGTAATAAACTCTTAAATCTCGACGGCTTAACTGGATAAAGATTTATTTCTTGCTCATGCAAAATTTAGTGTAGATTGAGTGTCTCTCACTTGAGGCTCTCCTCCAAACAGTGACTCAGAGTTTTTAGCTCCTTCAACCTTGTGCCACTACCCTTTGTGGCTCTCGTGGGAGACATAGGATGGAGAAATTTGAGTTGTTTTTAAGAATGAAGTCTGCAAGTGGATTAAAATATTTCCACCCACATTATATTAGCCAGATACAGTCATGTGTTTACAAAATAACTCTAAAAGAAGTTGAAAAATATAGCCTGTGTACCCTTGAAGAAGAAACGATATGGTGACCATACATCATAATCTCTGCCACAGTGTACATGAAATCATAAACTTTTCTGTAAAGCTTTTTCTAACCAGCCAATTGAACTGATAATTTGATTTTCTCTGCTAAGAATAGCACAATACTTTTTATATAATGAAGTAAATATTTATTTCATATAGATAATTAGGTAATTCTTATTCATCTGTGATGACATACTTGAAATAGATCTCTAAACATATTAAGTATTTAATTGGTCTTTTCTGAATACATGAAAATTGCATAATGAGTTTGACACATGATATGGCTTTAGATATTTGATAGATCACCACATGGAGGAAATGAGTTATTCTTTGTGATGTCAGATGGCAGAACTATGGGCTATGAACAGATATTAGAGAAAAGTAGGGTTCACCTCAATTTACAAAAAGCCTTCCCAAAAGGATAGGTTAATTTAGTCACAGTGACTTTTTAGTCTCTAGATATATTTTAATAGTGCCTAACAGCAAGATACAGTGGAAAGAGATAATCTTTGGAGTTCGACTCTTCTAGGATTAAATTCCAGTTCCACCAAGTACTAACAGCTAGCTACTGAGAGTGTGGCCTTGGCAAGTTAATAAATTCATAGAAATTCCAATTTTTCTTATATCTCATGGAGTTTTATCTGTCATATTTCTTACTTACAAGCAGTAGAAGTCAACTCTGGTTGATTCAAGTAGAAAAGGAATTTATGCAGGATTTGAATAATTCATAGAATTAACAGAAACCTAGCAGAACCAAACTAAGAGACCAGGCACAGGCCAAGGTTGAATAGGCTAGAACCATGGCCAAAATCATGCCATGGGAGCCCTCTGGAGCTGATGCCACTGGGCACTCATTGCCATAGCTGCTACCACCACACTCTTGATCCTTCTACTCTGGAAACTGATTAGCAGTTGCCACTGAAATGAATTATTTTCTTGTTGGACCTCTTTGTGTCATTTTTTCCAGATTCAAATTTCTAGGCCAGAACTTTTGATTGCTTGAGTCTCAGCTACATGCCATGTCTGTGCTGCCAGAGGGTAGAGAAAAGTGAGTATCTGACTTGCCTCTCATCAAGACTTATACAGTGGGGAAATCCCCAAGATGGAAGGATCTAATTACTAAATATCTAAAAGTCAGCTACAGATATAACAAATGCAACATCTTTGGCTTAATGGAAGAACTACTAAGATGTATTTTAAATGGTGTAATATAATATTTCACAAGTGCTGTCTTGACCTAGTTTTGAAGTCATGGCTAAAAATTCTCAATTCCCCTTCATAGGCAGTTTGCTAAGCCCTGACCCCAACTACTTCCCTTATCAGACTCTAACACTTCTGGGTTATAAAACACACATAACCGTACCAGAGGCCCTTAGATACCTAACACCCAGGGAAGGCCCCTTATTCTCTGGGCTGGCAGAATTCTTCAAGACACTCGATGTCCATGAACCCATGAAACCTAGCTAACCTTGCTCCACTTGCCATAGATAAACCACCTCCTACAATTCCAGCTTGCTGTTAACCCTGTTTCCAGGTGCCACTGCCTGTGTGGCCCTGCCTAGTAGCCTTCTCTTGTTTGGAGATGTCAGTAATAAAGAGTCCTGCCTTTCATCTGTCCAAATCTTTGTGTTGTGTCTGCTACAATAGAATTATAATTATGCCTAATATTGTATAATTATGAGACAAATGATTATTACTGTACCCAGAACATATCCACTTGATAAATTTTTTGGATAAATAGCTATTGGGAATGTTTTAGAGACCATTTATATATTGGATAAGTTTTAAATTTTTTATTCAACTCTGATTCTATAAGGAGCAAGAAAAGGCAGAGAATAGAAATATTAAAGAAGATATTTATTATTGTTTTATCTTCATAGCAACTTTGACCTGTAGTGGCTGTTTTGACATAAAAATCTGGCTGTGCATCAGGCCCACTTAAGATTTTAAAGCATTAAAGGCTGGGACTGTACCTCAGAAATACTACATAAAAAACTCTAAAAGTCGTATTTGGGTATGATGTACCTTTTTTAAAATCTCCGTGGGGGATTCTAATATACAGGTAGGGTTGAGAACCACTCGCCTACAAGATAAACTTTAAATGCCATTGCATTGCTGCAAGCTGTGGTCTTCACAGTCTGGGTCGATTTATCTTTCTGATCTACTCTCCCTGTTCCTGCATCTGCTGTCCTACCCTTCGTAGCAGTATTATAGGACTTGCCATTCTCCAGACACCAATTTTTTTTCCTCCTCCTTAATGTTTCACTGTCTCTCTCTCTCTTTTTATTTAAGCAGAGTCTGACTCGTATCACTTCTTTTGAGATCTGGTACAAAACCTGGCCCAATGGTCCTCCTCTGCTTCTCTTCAGAAAGTCCCCCCAGGAGATATGTTATATGAATTTTTTTATGCACCATGTTTCACATTTCCCTCATTTTCTCCACATGCAATGTTACTTCCTTAGAATAAATCTTATTTATTTGAGACCCTGTAATCTTACACAAATCCCCAACCTGTTGCTAACATCACAAATCTGTCTACTTTACAACTCATGGAGTGATTTTTATTGATTAATTTTAAAGGTATGAAGCATACCTTGTGTCCTTGTGAAGAGTTGGGTGCTGTGCAGAGTGTTGAAGAAATACTTACATATAAGAAAGTCTACCTAGTCTTTGGTTTCTGACTAAGATGGAGGATGAGGCACCAGGGTTACCTTCCAGGCAGACTTTTATTACCTTAGCTTATTACCTTGAAAGAGTTTCTGGCTGTGGTACAGAGAGGCGGAACGCACGCAGAGCCTAGTGATAGAGTGACAAATACAGTCTGATTTGCCATGGACTATCCCTCAGCTCTAGGCAAAGTAGGATGGCTGGTTACCATAACTGTAGATTTTTAGAGTTGGGGAGATGGAGCTGACAGTCTTGGGAGACCAAAATGACTAGAGTTCACAGAAAAGTTCCCACAGAGGAGAATGCTGCACAGAGAGAACTTCAGAGATTAGCACAGGGTCCACTTTGAGTACTCAAGTGAATACTGATGAGTGCATAAATATGAGAAAATTGCCTGAGCCTCAAGAAAGGATGACCCAAAAAGGATTAGAGAAAACAGTGCCCAGCACTCCTACAGGGCTATGAATAATGTCAGCTTCCATCAGCCAGATGGGAAAAACTTATGATTCATGGGGCACTGCGTAGAATATATTTAAGGCTTTTACCTCATTAGTGGGGGATACATAGCCCTAGACTGAGCACTACCCTGATCTTGTATAACATATCTTAAAAGCCAGACCTGAAAAGATTAAACTGTTTCTAAGTAATTTAAATGCATACCAGAATGAAGCTCAAGAATATTTATTGTAATATAAATATATCCACCACCAAATAAGGTAAAATTCATATTATTTAGCATCCAATCAAAACTCACTAAGCATGAAAAAAATTCAGGAACACACAACCCATAAGGAAGAGAGAATCAATCATTTGAAACCAAGCCAGAACTGACACAGATATAAGAGTTAGCAGACATGGACATGTTCAAAAAGATAGAAGATACGGAAGACGTGAGAAAATACTCAAATAAAACTTCTAGAGATCAAAACGACAATGTTTTAGATGAAAACTACATTAGATGGGATTTCCAACACATTAGTCATTGCAGAAGAAAAAATTAGAAAGTTTGAAAATATAACAATAAAAACTATTCAAAGTGAAAAAAGGGAGAAGGGGTAAAAGAAAGCAGCAGTGAGCTCCAAGACATCTTCAATAGGCCTAATATATGTATAACTGGAATACCCAAAATATAGGTTGGCAAACAAATTTTGAAGAAATGATGGCTAAAAATTTTCAAATTTGAGGGAAACTATAAAATCACGTATATGAGAAGCTCAACAAATACCCAAGTACAAGGAATATGAAAACTAGAAAACTAAGCCAAAGCATATCATTATAAAATTGTTTTAAACCAATGATCAACAAACAAATCATAAAAACACCCAGGGAAAAAAAAGCCACGCTATGTACAGAGAAACAAAGATAAAACTGACAGCAGATTTTTCCCTGTGAAAAATGCAATTGAGAAAACAGTGGGGCACCATCTATAAATTACTGAAAGATAAAACACTGGCAATCTAGAATTCATACCTAGCGAAATGATCATTCTAAAACAAAAGTAAAATAAAAACTTTTTCAAACATAAGGAAATGTAGCATTTGACAAAACAAAACATAAATTCTTAATAAAAACTCACACCTAACTATGGATGTATGAGAACCTCCTTAACCTGATAAAGGGCATCTAGAAAACCTATGGTTCACTTCATACTTAATGGTAAAAGACTAATGCCTTCTCCCTGAAATAATGAAAAGGGGAAGGATGTATGTTCTTAACACTTCTATTTAATGTTATAAAGGAGGATTCATTCAGTGCCATACTGCAAGAAAAAGAAATAAAAAGGCATAAAATTGGAAGAGGAAGAGGTAAAATTTTTTTTATTTATAGAAACATGATCATCTGTGTAAACATCCAGGGGAATAGACAGAAAAAACCCTCTAGAACTAATAAGTGAATCTAGAAAGTTGCAAGATACATGATCCATATGCAAAATAATTAATTGCATTTCTATATACTAGGAATAAAAAATCAAAAATTTAAATTTAAAAATCAACACTATGTGCAAAGATATGAAAAACTCAGAAATCTGACAAGAAATGTGAAAGACCTGTACACTCAAAACTAAAAAATATCCATGTGAGAAATTAAAACAGATTAAGTAAATGGAAAGGAACAGTGTACATGGATTGGAAAACAATATTTTTCTGATGTCAATTCTCTGCAAATGGCTCTATAAATTTAATGTAATCTTAATCAGGATCTCAGTCAGATTTTTTGGTAGAAATTTAAAAACTTATTCTACATGTAATATGAAAAGTCAGAGAATCAAGTCAAATTTGAAAAACAACAAATTTGGAGGACTAATGCGAGATTTCATTATAATGAGACAGTAATTAAGAAAGTTTGTATTGGCATTAAGACAGATCAATGGAACAGAACAGAGAGTTCAGAAATATAAGAGCAACAGATTTTTTGAACCCTTACGTATTTATTTGCAAAAAACTACAACAACGAAAAAAACAAACAAAAGCCTTCATACTATACCTCATACCACACATATACATTACTTATATTATTAGAATCATAGACCTAAATGTAAAACATAAAACTATTATGTGTTTAGAATTAAAAAAGTAAGAGAAGTCTTTGCACGCTTGAGTTAAGCAAAGTTTACTTAGATAAAACAAGAAAAGTGTGATCCACAAAAGAATAAATTGAAAACTTCATCAAAATGGAAAATTGCAATGTCGTCAAAAGACACTCTTAAGAGAATGAGAAGACCAGCCGCAAACTGGGAGAAAAAAATTTGCAAATCATATATCTGATATAGGACTTGTACCAGAATATATAAAGAATTCTCAAAACAAAATAATAAAACAAATAGCCCAATTAAAAATAAACAAAAGGTTTGGACAGACATTTCATCAAGGAAAATATGTGGAAGACAAATAAACACATGAAAAGAGGCTCAAACAATTATTCATTAGGTAAATGCAATTTTGCTCTCTCTTCCTATTAGAATGACTAAAATTTAAAAGACTGATGAATACAAATGGATATTATATATTGGTAAACTATCTTTGGAGAATAATTTCTTATAAAGTTGAACATACACCTACCTTATAATCCAGCAATTCTACTCCTTGGTATTTTCCAAGAGAAATGAAAGCATATATCTATATAAATGTTTTATATAAATGTTCATAACATTTCTACTTATAATATAGCCCAAAATCAGGACTAACCCTAATGTCTATCAATAGGTTAGTGGGTAAATAAACTGTGGCATAGCCCTACAATTCAATACTAATTGGCAACAAAAATGAATGAACTGTTGTTGCATGCTGCAACATGGTTGAATCTCAAAATAATTATGCTGATTGAGAGAAAAAAAGACCCCAAAAATGCTGTATGATTCCATTTCTATAGAATTTTAGAAAATACAAAACAGTATAATGGCAGAAAGCAGACCATTGGTGGACTGGGGAGGGAGGGGAACTGAGACTGTTGAAAAGGAATATTACAAATTCGCATGAGCAAACTTGGACCGTAATCCTCCTTATCTTAACTGTGGTGATATTCTCACGGGTGCATATATGTGTCAAAACTTATCAAATTGTACACTTTAAAAATGTGCAGTTTATTGTGTGTCAATTACACCTCAACAAAGCTGTTAGAAATTTGAAAAAAAGAAAAAAGGAAAGCTCCCTAGTAATGAGCAAGTCAGTTAATGCCCATAGAAGATCAAGAAAAAATTCTATGCTTGGTTCAGCAAGAGGCTCAGAGAATTAGCGCTTCGTTCAGCAAGAGGCTTAAAGGATGGCCGGAGAAGATCAAGGAAGGCTTTGCTGAACTGAATCTTAGGCAGGAAGCAGGTGAGTCCACGAGGGATGTGTTCCAATAAGAGAGTCCTCATGAGCAAAGGCATGAGGGATGAGAGACTGCTGTGTGTTTGCAAAACTACAAGTTAGGTCAGTCATCAGTCACTCAGTGTTGTCTTTGTTCCCCAGCCCAGTTTTCCTGTTTGCTATGAACACTGCATTGGTTTTAAAACTGTACATTTTTAAATCCTGTATTTCCTCAGGGGCAGGCATGTGCGATTGTGGAGTAGGGAATCTTCTCCTGCCTGTTTCAACAAGAGCAGGTCCCCTGAACTGTTTTACGTGTTTAGTGCCTGCAAAACGTTCATTGAGGAAAGAGTTCTACAACTAAAACAAAACCAACATACAAAACTTCACTATTTAGCTAAAGTGGAATGCTATTTTCATAAAAAATGTGCTTTGTTGTTTCCATTTTTTTGCTTATTTTTTCCCTGATACCAGAGCCCTCTTTCCCTTTCACATGTGCTATTCAATTCTATCAATTTTAAAGCCATCCCAATGAAGTGTTCCCTGATTCCTGCAGCTTGCAATATTTCTCCCTCTTTTGAAAACCTACAACACTTTATTTAGAAACGTTGAGATGCCAGTTGTGTGTCAGAGAAAGCTATTGGTACTTTCATATGTCATTCGTTTGAGCCTCACATCATTGCTGTGAGTCAGGCAGCAGCATCTCTGCTGGTGGGTGAAAAGCTGGAGGCTCAGAGAGCTTATATGACTTTCTAGAATTCACACAGACGGTAAGATGCAGAGCTAGGAATAGGATCCCAGGCTTTTGACCCCAAGCCATATTTTAATTTCATTACGACTCTATTGTTACACTCCAAAATTATACCTCTCTGGCCCTATCCAGCACTGTTTTTCACCTTTCCAACTAGAACATAAATGTCACTAGGGAAAACAATGTCTTTTATCAATTTATGTGATGATTGTGCATAGGAGGTGATTAATAAGTGTTTGAGAAAGAAAAGAATGGTGGGAGAGGAAAGAGAGAATAAAGGAAGGAGGAAATGAACGACAGAAAGAACAGAGGTAGAAAAGAGACAAGGAGTGAGTGAATAGTTAGTGTTTTAGTAAGAAATGCTTAGTATTAATAGTTTTGCTTTTTCTAGGAGTGTAATGCTGGCTAGCCTTTGCTAAATTATAAAGATGAATTTCGTATAAGGATTTTTGAGTATTCAACAAAACAGAATTGTGTTCCATTATGGATTTGAATCTCATAATATATTTCTACAGTCACTATTTCATCTGCATTATATTCCTTTGGGTCATCAGAGTAGAAATCTATTGTGTTTGCCCAACGAAACATTTATTTACCGTGCTCCTGAGAGTAGCACCCCAGTTTGACAGAGGTGAGGAATTATGGCATATTTGTGGTACTATACTTTTTGTGGTATGTTTGTGGTACCATACTCTTTGACTTGTAGTCTGTAAAGCTCTAATTGAGACATATGGGTTGAGATGGGCCAACTAAGAGTCTCCCATGCCACAGGCCACAGTGACTAGTTCAGGAATAGATATGTGACCCCACTCAAGCTAATCAGAAACCAACAAATTTAATCTTAAGTTGCTGATTTTGGGAGAAGAAAAGCAAGGCATGCCGTTTTTCCTCTGAATGCCAAATTTTGAGCTCCTAATTAAGATATATTTAAAGCTAGAATTGCCTCTGAAATTTAACAATGTAAATTGATAATAACTTATTTTTGGTTTGAAACTTGTTTGCCCTAGACCTTTCTTTTTCTCATTGTTGTATTCAACTACAGTATTCCTAAAACAAACAAATTTAGTGCCTTGCAAATATGCAGCTTCCCAAACAAATTTGGGAAGCTTGGCTTCCAAAGTGTATTGGTGACTTGGCTCCTCTTGGTAACCTGGAGATAAGTTGAACCGTATGGGATGAATGTGGTTCATTCCTTACTTCATGAATAGATTCCATCATCCATTATCATTATATGACTGCCAGTTATGAAGTGTTTATCATGTGCCAGGTAGCCTACTAGGCACCTAATGTATATTTTTCAGTTTATCCTCACAATTAGCCCATGAAGCAAGTGATATTATTTTTAATTATAGGAATGGGGTGTCTGGGGTCTGGAAAAAATAAATCACTTGCTTTGATTACTAAGCCAGAATTTGAATGTCTGTCTGACTTCAAGAATCACTCTTTCTACACCACCAAATTATTCTGCTGTGTAAACAATAACTGAAAATAATTTTCATTTAACTTCTAAAAATACTTTCCTAGCAAATATGGAATATTGATATTGGGTGGATATTTTTGTTAGTTGGTAATTTTAGAGAGACTAGAGTAGATTTCTAAGAGCTCATATATTATCTTTCCTCTTGATTTTTTGTGGGTGATTTTATTGGTATCTTTGCATTGCACCCTGAACACAAAAAGATATTTTGGTTGAAATAGCATGACACTGTCAACCTTGAAATAGGCATTTAAAAGCTTTTTCATTTCATAAAGCTTTCAGTGTAGCATACGGATTTACGATTATACTTCTCTACAACAATTAAAATATCTATAAATAACATTCCCCCTATTTAACATTTTAACCTCCCTTTGTTGGTAGCATGATGCATTCAGCATATTTTCCTGAATGCAGCATAAATAAACCATAAATTCAATAAGATGTACATAATACTATTTATACCTGATATAAGAGCAGTCTTCAAAATGTTTCTTTGCGAACATATCCACTATAAGAAGAGAAATAAGCTTAGAAATTTAATTTGTGTCTATATTATATACTAATTAATTCGTAATTTTATGTAAAATTGTATGAACAAAAAAGAACAGAAATAAAGTCAATGAGAAACTTAGTGTTTGTTTTGAATGATGATAATGTGGAGGATTTCTCCTTTTCTTTCTATTTTTCTGATATTATATTACTTTTATGAGAGTTTTAGAGGTAATATATAAACTTTACTTTAAAATTTCATACAAACTTTAATTTATAAAAGAAATTCTAAATACTGATGCCAAATATTATCCTGAAATGTGAAGAAATAACTATTGCTTGTTGAAAACTGTTCATTCAATTATTATTTTGTTAATATCCTACACATTTATGAATACCTAACATATGTCTGGCAATGTTACAGTGATTGAGGATATAACACAGAAAGGACAGGCAAAGTCCTTGCCCTCAATAAGAAAGCATTATAGTCAGGGAAGAGAGCCAATACACATGCACACGGACAGGTGCACACACACACACCTGCATACACACACCAGGAACAAAAGCTTCACATGGGATAAATACTATGAAGTAAAACAAGATAATGTGATAGATAAAAATTTTGAGAGGTGTCTTTAAAAGAATGTCGGTCTGAATGTTTCCAAAAATAAGGAAGAAATATGAGGCTATGAAGATGATCATTGAATTGGTCTTTACTATCAATACAAGTTAGTAGGAAAAAAATCTCTAATTAGTGAATGGTTAAATTATCAACTATATTAATTGAAAAGAAAATTATGTATTATTAGATGTATAATTAATACTAATATTACGAGTAAATTCTTGTGGAAGAAGGCACAAAACAACTTAATGTGAAGAGTTTGACTATAACATTTTAAGTTTATGTATACAAAATAGATAACTGTCAATACACAAAAAAGTATACATTTGAATAGTTGTACTGGGATAAAAATATTACATTATGAGTGATGCTTTCATGTTGCTTACATTATTTGTGCCATAATGATAAATTGAGTTTAATTGTTAAAAAATTAAAAATCCAAAAGAACTTTCCATCTATATGATTTTGACTACTCTAGGTACCTCATGTAAGTGGTATAAGTAGAATCACACTGTATTTGTCTTTTTGTGATTGGCTGATTTCACTTAGCATCATGTCTTCAAGGTTCATTCATGTTGCAACATATATCAGAATTTACTTTCTTTTTTTTAATAGATTATTTTTTAGAGCAGTTTTAGGTTCACAAAATTGAGCAGAAAAGAACAGAGATTTCTCATATTTTCCCTGCCTCCACACATGCATAGCCTCCTTACTATCAACATCCCCCACCAGAGTGGTACATTTGTTACAATTGATCAACCTACCTTGACACATCTTACCACCTAGAGTCCATAGTTCACATTAGGGTTCACTCTTGGTATCATACATTCTATGAGTTTGAACAAATAATGACATGTGTCCAACATCATAGTATCTCATAGAGTAGTTTCAATGCCCTAAAAATTCTTTGTGCTCTACCTATTCATTCTTTCCTCCCTCCTAACCCCAGGGAACACTGATCTTTTTACTGTCTCCATATTTTTGCCTTTTCCAGTAGTTGAATCTATAGAAACAGAAAGTAGAACAGAATTTAACAGGAGCTACAGGGAAGGGCAAATAAGGAGTTATTGTTTAACGGTTACAGTCTGAGTTTGGGAAGAGGAAAAAAGGTCTGGAGATGGATGATTGTGATGGTTGCAAAACAATGTGGATAAACTTAGTGCCAATTAACTATAGCGCTCAAAAATGGTTAAAATGGTAAATTTTTATGTTATTATATTTTATCACAATAAAAATGTGATATGAAAAAAATCCCAAAGAACTAATTATTTATGTCTAAGTACAAAATGTTTTATTGTAATTTCAAAAAATAAGCATAAGATTATAGGAATATGATTGAAGACTATTTTACATTGCAATAGAATTCTTGCTTTATTAACGGAAAGTAAAAATAAGAAAGATGTTTTGCCATGTATAGTTGTGTAATGAATTTGCTTCCTTTTTTCAATATCTAGAAGATGAGTTTTCATTCATTTCCCTTCTGATGCTATGGTTTTCCTTCACTAGGACATTTGTTCACCCTGAGCCTGGGTGTGCTCTGGTCTAGCAGCTCACCACACCCCTTGATAGTTCAGGCCATGCCTCCCTGCAAGGATTACTTACTATAGAAGAGTGCAGGTCTAGAAAAGGGAACTTCCAAATTGGTCTTCTCTACCTTTCAGTTCGTGAGGCAGAGAAAGAGAAGTAACAATGGAAGCTGCCACATTTTTAGGCATCATTTCTGCCACTGCTTCTTGGCCATTCATTCATTCATTCACTTTACAAGCACACTGAATGCTTTTTATATACCAGGTCTGAGCTAGGAAATGTCCAGCTAGAGATGAAAGGCAAGATCTGCATTCTCAGTGACTTTGAGTCAAGATGATTATTACTCTTAGAGATTTTTATGAAGCAATCCCTTAGGATGAAGCATCTCTAAGTGCTCCTAAAAGAGTCAGAAGGATTCACTTGCGAGTCCCAATGTTACTTAAGACTAGATTTCCGAGTAGGTGTTTGTAGGACAGGAAAGGACATGCAGTTCCATTTTGCTGGGGAGTCAAGTGTTGGGAGAGAAATATCAAAATGAGTCTTATTTTGTGTATCTAATCTGTGAATCCATTCTCTCTCATCTGTTCATCTCTGGGCATAGTTGTGTTGTTTAAGCATCCTTTAAGTCTATAGTATGCCTTCATAAGACAGACTGAGCATCTTTGTGGAAATTTTATCATTAAAAGGATTTGTTCTGGGATTTGTATCAGAAGTAGTATTTAAAGGGTTTTAGGTCAATTTAAGTTTTGAAAAATAAGGCAATATAACAAAACAATTAATATATAGAAAACTTTACTTATAACACCACCAATAATTTCAGTTACAGGCAACTCCTTGGGTGACATGAATTAAGAGATAATAGAAAACCAAGGCATCCATAGGATATTTGAAATCTCTTGGAGCCATAGTTTTCGTGTCTCTATGAGTATAATCATAACATAATTTATAGCTTGTGTGGATTATGAGATATACATCTAAACTGAATAGCACAATAGTAGGCGTTCAATAAATAGTAAAAAATATTTTTGTTATAATTAACAGTAATAATAACACAAAACCATCATAATATCTGCCTACTTTCTGCTCAGAGAGTCACTTGCTTGCCAGATAGTCTTTAGGCAGGGTACTCTGGTTCCAGTGTGTGTCCTTTCCACCCTCCCCATCCTGGTTTGCTCATCTGCAATATGTGCTCCACAGGCAGGGGGTTAATAGGCTTATAGGCTCTTCCAAGATTTGCCTTTCTTGGATGATGTGCTATATCTACTTACTTGTTAATCACGTCCATCAAGCCTTCTGATTGCCAACACCCCTCTGCCCGCTATCTCCTTGAGACCTTGCTTCAAATGTACGTCATAGTAGATAGAGAAGAGAAGGCGACTGCCCTGAATAGAGACCTCTATAACTCCTTGCTAGTGCTGTTGATTTATTCTGACTTTTTCATTTTGAAATGTGAGTTATCCCGGGGAAATTGAGATAAGCCACTCTGAACTTTATTTGATCCTTTAGAAAACCGTGGTGTTTGGAGAAGAAAGCCGCCACAGAGATTCAAACTCATCTGGCAGGCGAAGAGAAAATGAAAGTGATTTGTAAATGCTAAAACATCCATTTGGGGAAAAGGTATCAAGAGATTCAACAAGGGTCATTTTGGGGACCATCTCTGTTTGTCTTCATGAACATTTCAGAGAAGGACATAAATTGGGTATTAATCACGTACCCTGTACAAACTAAATTGCAGTGGACAACGAAAGGGGGCAGAGGTGGGGAGGGGGGACTATGAGCAATGTGATCTGGGAGAAGAAAAGACATATTAAGCTTAATTTAACTGAAAGCTCAGGGATGTTGAGTATCATTACTCAGCAACACAAGGTACAAAACATTATTTTCCCTACCGTTTTCTGCTCCTTAGTTATTTTATCTTCATTTCCTTTTAGTTATTTTCATCAAGGTATTCCAGGTTAGGTCAAAAGCTCCTGATGATGAATCATTTCCCTTGGTATCTTTGTCTTATGATTGTACCCGCTCAGCTCTCAACTTCACTGGGACATGTCTGGGCATAAAAGAGTAGTAATAGGCAGGCAGGTGTATTCCCTGTGCAAAATATCTTTTCTTGTGCTGTACCCTTCTCTCAAAATGACATTCCTTTCCCCTACGCAGATCCAGTTCAAATAAATCCATCAAAATAAATTTCGTCAAAAATAAATAAAAGACCTTTTCTCAAGAACCTCACAGTCTTGTGTTAGAGATTAAAATAAATACATATCTTTCAGAGTAGTAGTCAAGCTACAGCCATTCATGCTAATCATAAAATGATGGAAGAAAGGGGTGTAGAAGGAGACAAAAATTAAGGATTTTGCCTATGTCTCTGGGCTCAGATCTTTTCTTCTGCATAAAGCCTTTCTTGAGATCACTTATGTTCACATTGCCCTCTTTTTCTGAACTATTTTTTTCTTATTAAATTATTTTTATCTCCCTGTATCTGATAAATTCTCACCTGATGATAAGAAACTCCATAGAATTGACTAAAATATCTCTTTACCTAATATCAACTACTAACAACTACCTAGGTGATTAGAATTCTCAAAGTGCAATATAAAAATCATCAAATTCGGTGCTCCCCATTTCTCTGACAGTTAGGTAGAGAAAAATGGTAGTAATCCCCATTTGTCTACCAGGAAACTGCTTTTCTGAGAAGCTATAGCTTGCATGAGGAACCTAGGCAGAAACATGGATCTCCTATGATCTCTACCTCTCCTGCTGGGCCATTTCATTTGTGCACTCGTGAGCCTTGCTCGAAATATAAACACATATAAATGGTTAAAGTGTAATTCAGGCTGATTGGGCCTTCCCAAAGTCTTTAATTGGCTTGTGTCTGTTTTTCTTAGTCTTAACATAGCTTCCGAGGCCAATGAAAGTGATGTTTATTCAAAGATACTTTGTTAGCTCACAGCCCGTGGTTTCCATAGAGTTCTTAACCTTTAAAGAGCATAGTATTTACCTACAGAGTTGACAAATACAATTTCCAGGGCCCCATGCCCAGAGCTTCTGATTCAGTAGATTGAAGTAGAGCTCCGAAATTTGCGTTTCTAATAAGCTCCCAGATGATGCCAATTCTGCTGGTCTGAGGACCACACTTTGAGTCCCACAAGAGCTTTTGAGGCACAATACACAGCTGTTCTATTTGTCCCTACTCAGAGTCATACACAGAGAAGGAGCAACCAAAAGAGTCACACAATCTCCTCTAGAACCTTGCTACTTAAAGAAGGATGTAGTGGACCAGCAGTAACATCACCTGGGAGCATTTTAGAAATACAGTCTCAGGCCTCACCCCAGGCCTGTATCCAAATCTGCATTTTAACAAAATCTCTGGATAATTCATATACACATTAGAGATTGAGGCACGCTATTTTAGCATAGAATAGCCTAATCAATTTGGTGAGTTACAGTTATTTCCCCTCTCCTTTTTCCTGTTTTATAGCAGATGGACTCTATCTTCTCCTATTTGAGAAACTACATCTTAGAATGGGTAGTGGTACTTTATGTCTCAAGTTTACTCATGCAATGTGGTCAGGAAAGGACTGTATAAATGATTTTGACATATCCCATATAATTCTATTTGCTACTCAGTCTCTATATTTTACATGAATTCTTGGTTTTAAGTAACAGAAATCCAAGCATGTTAGCCAAAAATGAGAACTAACTAGAAGAATAATGAGGTATCTCTGAAAACTGTGGGAAAGCAAGTTTTTAGCTGGGCCTCTGGGATGCATGAAGCAGATGATTCCAGTGCTTACAGAATGCTCATCTTTGCATTCCTCCGTCTGTCTGCTTCAGTCTCTCAGAAAGACTACTTGCACATTTTCCAGCCTCACCACTGCAGAGGGCTGAAACTCTTCCCTAGGTTCCAGATCAAAAAATCCTAAAGTAGCATTTCAACTGCTCTGATTTGAGCTTTATTTCCATGCTTGGACCAATCAACCCTGAGAAAGGGCACCTTGATACCTAGTCTCTGTGGAATCATACAGATGAAAATTTAGAAAAGGGGAGAGGAGGAGAATGATGGGAAAGAAAATCAATATATGTCAGTATATGCCATAACAACATTTCAGCGGCTTAACAGAGCTTATTTCTCCTTCACTTCACAGTCCAGTTGGGTGTTTGGTGGGTAGCCTTCTGTACAATGGCACCTCGGAAACATTCACTGAATTTGCTGCATGAAAGAAAGTACGGAAGATCTCTTGAGAGTTTTTAGGGGCCAAGCCCGCAAGTGGTAAACACATCCATCCCCATTCCGCTATCCAGACCACAGGACTATACCTAAATGTAGACTCTGGGCACAAACAGAAAAGGAATCAGGATTGGTGGACTGATAGTGTTTTCTCTGCCATTTATATAAATACAAATCCATATGAATACTCTACTTCCAATTTCAAGTTCAAATTGACTTTGTTAAATGATAAACTGAGGCATATTAACAATTTTAAGAGCTTATTTGAGGAAAAATTTATTCAGATCAGGCAGTGACAAAACCAGAAGTGATTAGAAGCATTCTACTGACAGGAGCTAGGGGAAAGACTTTCATAGAGAAAAGATGGAAGCAAAGCAAGGAAATTATTTGATTGGCTCTAGCTTAAGCAGTTGCATTATTTGAGAAAGCCTAATGAGCTGTTTGTGATTGGTTGTCCTTAGATTTCAATTTCTTAAGCTTGAGGCATTACAGGCATAGGATTTAGTTTGCTTACATAGGCTACTAAGGCGCTAAAGTCACCTCAGTCTAATGGCCTCCTCATTTGATTAATTTAATAACCTTGATGTTCACCTGATTTTGCCAAGAGTTCCTCGAGTACATATAACTTTATTCAATCAGCTATTAAGGAAGCCATTTAATTTATTATTTATTTCCTCGTTGGTTTTCACTGATTATCCCTCTAAAGCATTACCGTTCTCTACTCTGAAGATGTAGAATTCCATTAGTTTTGTCCCTACCTTTCTCAGCGATGTTGATGACCTTGAAGTCCAACAAGTTCTGTTCTCTCTGAGTTCCTAATTCTGCTACTCTTAACCAAGAGTTTTGAAACATATATGTTTCAAATTTACTCTTGAGTATTTTTTGATGTTATACTACATACTCTTATGTAGCATTTGAATGTTAGATATTTTGAAAGCAATTTACTATTAGAAAAATAATACCAAACTTTGCAAGTAATTTACTTTTAAAATCAATTCATCATTCAATAAATATTTACTAAGCGCTTATCATGAGCCTAGTAGTGTTTTATATATAAGAGCAGTGAACAGCAGCTTTATTTCATGGATCCTACGTTATAGTAGGAGGATAGACAGGTAGTAAATAAATACATACATGAAAACTAAATAAATAAAAATAATAATCAGGTCATGACTAATACTATGCAGAGAATTCAAATAAGGTGACATGATAAAGTGATTGCTTCAGATTGGATACTTAAGGGGGAGACTGGCATTAAGAGAGAAACTGAGATCCAACTGACAAAATATCTCCAGATATATTAGATCAGGGGGAGAACATTCCAGACAGAAGGAATCTCTAGCTCAAAGTTTCTAAGGTGAACTTCCTCCTTTACTTTTTTCTCTTCCTAGATGTTCCTTTCATGGTTCCCTTATCTTTTCTAGTACACAAGGCTTAGGCTAGACTTGGCCTAGAAAAATGATTAACCTTACTCTTTTTGTTTACTCAGCTAGAGAATCAGGATTCACATGAGCAGCTGTGTGACAAAAAATTTTCAACAACAAATATTTGTTGAGGTCTTAATAATAATAGCAATCAATTGTTAAGCGTGTACTATATACCAAGGATCATGCTTGGTGCTGGAGATACAAAGATATATAAGACAGAATTTCTTTCTTCAAAGAGTTCACAATCTATTGAAGGTGACACACACGCCACAAATATGTTACAGTCTTGCGTGATAAGTGCAAAAGTGGGAGTGTGTAATGGTACAGAGCTAGCGCAGATAAAGAAATGATTTACTCTCCAGGGAGGGTGGTGATGGTCAAGGTATCTAAGTAAACTGAGCTTTGATTAGGCATGGCAGAAGGGTGAAGCCCATACAAGAGAGATTAGGGGAATGGGGCTTTCATAATGTAGAAACTGTGCATCAATCTCCTTCCTTATGATTAATTAGGTTTAATCCTCCACATTGAAAGGCAGAGTGCATATTATACGTAGCATAGACATTTAAGCTATGCAAAACCTTTCGTTAGCCATCAGACTCAGGAGATGCTGTTTGCATTGCCTAGAAGATCTCAAGACTATGAAGGAAGTCAGAGATTTCTTCCATCAGACCGCATGCTATGTATTCAGAGCAATTCAGAGCTCTCACCCTAGCAGGCATTACTGAAGACTCTTTTTACTTTAGGAGAGACTTAATAAATGCTGAAATTATTTGAACAATTATGTTTTTTTCCTTAAAGAAATCATACTTGTTTATACTTTATTTGTACCTCAATTCTGCTATTTTAAGGTGTCCTTCAATGGAAAGCAGAATACTTATTCTGAAGAGAAAAAAAATTCTCTCTCTTCCCTTTTATAGATTCATTTTGTCGGTAAAGTATGGCCAAATTTTGCTTCCTTAAAAAAAATAAAGATAAAGAAAAGATCAAATCCTAAAAATTCTATGAAAGTTTGAGGCATTCACTTGAAATGTCAGAAACACCAAACAGTCGCCTGTATATCTAAGAACTCAGAGGCTCTTATTTACTCAAAGTAATTACCTGAAAACTCAGTAAAGTTCAACATTTTAGCTGAAAGCAGCCAAGATTCAAAACCTCGTAATGTGACAACTTACCCAAAGAATGATATTTGGTCAAAAAAGACCGTGGTTGAGGATAATCACTGATACTATTTGCAATTTATCATATTAAATATGATGTAAAAATAGTATCATCTCGATATTTAGACTACTGTTATGCTGGCAGTAGTATCTTTTTTGCCTTCATTTGTGTTGGGGTGGGGGAAACCCCTTTTTTTCCCTTCTTATGTTCTTATGGCTGGATTAATGATAAAATTGACACAAGAACAGATTAACAGGAGAAAAACCCAGTTTAATATGCATGTATTGGAGATCACAAAGAAACGATGCTCAGAGAGTGAACAAAGCAGGCAGTATATATATCTTTTACGCAAAGAAACAAATTTGTGAGGAATGACAGGATGAAGAAACTTAGATTTGGGGTACAGAGTTAATGAGGAATTTAAGCAGAGTTTAGGCTTGAGGTTGTAAATTAGTGAGGTTTGTTTATACAGGCTTCTCACCTGGAATTCCCCAGCTCTGATGATAAGGATGCAGGGAGAGCACCTTTCACAGGGGAGATTTATTTCCTGCTTTCAGGTGGAACAGAGACAGGAGGGTCAGAATGCCCCTTTTTGCTTCCCAACTATCTTTAATTTAAAATAATCAATGTGCTATTGTGGGATATTTTGGGGTGGCCTGCCCCGGGCCCCAACATTTGCTAACTGTGAGAATTTGAATGTTTTAAGTAATTTTGGTATGTATTAATTTGTCTCTGGATTTAGTGCATTTTCAGAACCTGCAGGACATTCACAAAGAACTTAAGAGACGAGTTCTCAAGGTGCTAACCAGCCGTGAAGAAAGAAGAAATATGCCAAAGCAAATAATATACGTACTGTTGAAAATGAAGAACATAAGGGTCTTCTGTAGTTGAAAACAAAACAAACAAACAAACAAAAAAATAAGCAAGCATTTACTAATTACTGTATATACAACATAATCCTTGGGATCATTGGCATTTAAATGAGTCTCTGAGATGTTGCATGTCTCAGAATTATAGTAAATGTAGCAAGCTTTCCAGCAAAACAAAGCCAGTCCTTGTAGAGATAGATAATTGGGGCCAAAGTGTCCATGAGCTATTAACAGTTTCTATTGTTTAACCACATCTCTGCATTATAGAGAATTAACAGAAAATGGATGTTGGTAATTAAAATGACAAATGTTATATAATAGGCATTGTTTTTGTATCTGTTTAAACTTGTTTAAACTAGTGTGGAACACCTTTTTTTGTTCTTCCTCGACCTTGTGCCTCTGAACGAATCTAATGGATTTTAATAAAACATAGGGTTATAAAATTACTGAATTTATGGGTTTAGCTGCTGTGCATTTCTTCCCTTCGTAGGGCATATTAACCTGTAAGTGTATATTCTGCCCATTTGTTATGAGAGATACTAAATGAGTCAATACTGCATCAATAATTCAAGAAATAATTTAGCTGCGTAATTGTATTTTATTGCATTAATGCTTTCAGCTACTTTGGTCTAAAGCATATCTGTTGTGATGTAATGTGATAGGTCTTTTCTTTATACAAAGCTTTGTAATTATATTAAGTGTTTCAAAATCACCAGAAATACAACAAGGATAGAGAAAAAGAGCACCATGGAAAGAATGTCCAAAGCACATGGTGGATTAAAAAAAAAAAGGAGACAAAAAGGGGGATTTTTCTCCCTTTTCTATGTAGATACTGTTTTGCTTGAAATACTTGAATTTCCCTTTACCAAGCCTATACTTAATTCTGAGCCCTTGCACCAAAATTGTGACTTCCCCAGCCTGAAGCCAATTAGAAATCATTGCCATTATAAGAATTATAAATATAGGTTGGAGATATATGATTTTCAAAGTGCTTTTGCATCCATTATCCCCTTGGCTCTTTTTTCTTTGGCTAATATTTCTTTTTTTTTTTTTAATTGTTTTATTGATGTTACATTGGTTTATAACATTGTGTAAATTTCAGGAGTAGATCATTATATTTCAGCTTCTGTATAGACTGCATCATGTTCACCATCCAAAGATTAGTTTCTATCTTTCACCATACATATGTGCCCCTTTACCCCTTTTGCCCTCCCCCCACCCACTTCCCCTCTGGTAACCACTAACCTGTTCTCTCATATCTATGTGTGTGTTTGTTTAGCTTCCATGTATGAGTTAAATCATATGGTATTTGTCTTTCTCTGTCTAACCTACTTCATTTAGCATAATATGCTCAAGGTCCAACCATGTTGTCGCAAATGGCACGATTTCATCTTTTTATGACTGAGTAGTATTCCATTGTGTTTATATACCACATCTTCTTTATCCATTCATCTGTTGATGGGCACTTGGGTTGCTTCCAAGTTTTGGCTATTATGAATAATGTTTCAGTGAACAGAGGGGTGCTTATAACTTTTGGATAGTGTTTTCATGTTCTTTGGATAAATACCCATAAGTAGAATAGCTGGATCATATGGTATTTCTATTTTTAATTTTTTGAGAAATATTCATACTGTTTCACTTGGGTCTTTGCAATAATCTTGTGCTTCTGATGGTATGGTTCATTCCACTTTAGAGATATGTAGGGTGAGGCACAAAGATGCTGTTATCCTTGCCCCAAATTACAAGCCAGCAAATAGGGAGCCAGAGTTTAAACTAAAATCTTCTTGCTTCATATCTTTGCATTCTTATGTTTGTATCTTGTCCACGTTGGTACTCTGTATTCAAGCTGGTTGTATTTACAGAGTACATTTTAGCTTTTGGCTTTTTATGACTACGTGATACAGGCACAGAGTAAATCCTATGGGAATATTCCTATTTTGTAAAGGACAAGTGAGTTCCTGGAGTTTTTCCCTAAACTATTTAGATGTGATACTTTGTCATTTCATTAAAAGTCTGGCTACTTTTTTTCTTGTTAGTGAAAATATAGGCCAATTTAGGGCAGAATATCTTGCCCAAAACTTCTCCGTTACACTGCGGTGTCTATTTGACAAGGGTGGGGCTGAGTATTATACTTGTGGAGCTTGATATTGATTTCTTCTCCATTAGCTTTTGCCTTTTCATTCTATGCACCTGTCTTGATTTTTCTTGCCTTGTTAGCTAGAGGAATCGTTCAAAATATCAAAGTACTAATTCAGTATGAGACACATACTGAAAGCTTAGCATTTTGGTTGGTTTGACAAGCGATGTGCCTCAATTCACTGGTTTATTCTAATGTATTTTGGAAAATTAATAAACATTCAAGCAGTCTTTACTAGAGCTTAAGACATGAATATCATATTTTATTTTACTATCGACTTACAGTAATGTTAATATTCACTCTAGAAGGTAACACTGGGCATGCCATATATGAGACAAGTTTAAGAGGACCTAAAGAGTTAACAAAAATACAATTTATACTAGAACATAAAGTTCATAGTTCTCTTTGATTTTGATAAACCATAAATCCTTTATCCATTAAGTGTTTAGTGAACTCCTATAGTGCAAGAGGACTGTATTTGTGACACAGTAGTGAACAAGACAGATATGATCCCTGCCTTAATGAACTTAAAATTTGGCAGGAATGATTGAATGAGCGTGTCACTAATCAAATAGAGATCTCACACATAAAATATAGTTACTCTACTACTTATTCTAATACCTTAAGAATTTAAAAGTCAAAGAGAGTTTATACATATCATTACCAGCATCTGGCATGGGCGTGCTATTGTCCACTTCTCAAGATCCCTTCTCTTCCTTATCTGTCTGATCTTTTCAACAAATCTAGAACATGTAAGACATGTTCAAAACATGTTCAACAAAACAAAACATGTTTTGTTTTAATATTTCAGAGTTTAAAAAGACACTAATTTTCCAATGTAGAAATTTATTTTCTTATCTCTTGATAACCAATGATGGGGAGATTTTATTTATGTCTTCTGAAAGAAAATACTTATGTTGGAATATATTTACAATGGCTAACATAAGTCTTTAAGGTTCAGAAAAAGGGATGTGGGTTTTTTGACCTACAGCATTTACATAATAAGGTTAGTTATATGAAAATATGATATGAAACTGTAAACTCTTTCAGAACAAAGTTTAAGTCTTGATCATCTTAATTTTCCTAACCTAACAGAGTGCCTAGTAGATGCTCATTATATATTTGATAAATAAATTTAAAAGAATGTAGTCATCGTATAAAGAAAAAGAAATGGAATTGAAGCTATTTTTAAATGTTATCTTCTCACTTTGGTAATAAAATTTAAAAACATTAACTTAGTGGTGAAAAATGGGTTTCTACCTACGTTTGTGCATCTAAAGTCTGTGATTTTTCTACCTTACTACATAACTAGATTTGAAGTTCTAAAGAGGATTTTTAATCCGTTGTTCCCTGTGGTGGATGCTGTGGTATGCTGCCCAGATTCCCCCTTAAGAATTGAGGCATTTATTCAGGAATTATCTCACCTTCATAACTGTGGGTTGCCAGGAGTGTTGGGTGCTAAATTCTCACATCTGAATTCTTCTCCAGGAATGCCTTCAGGTGAAGTGAGTTGGCTCAACTAAGGTTATGTCTCCTTCCTGGGGGATGCCTAGATCCAATAACCAGTTAATATGAGAAACACAAAAGTCTGACCTCCTTGTCTTAATTCAAGATATCATTGAAGGGCCATCCCGGCTCAAGAGTTCACCACAGGATATCGTGAGGACTGTTGCAAGGAGATCTCAGTTCAAATTCTCCCTCTTCCCAAACCTGCTTCTGCAACTCCCATTCAGATATATTTCCCTAAACTCTCTCCAATAAACCTCCTGCACACAAATATCTGCCTAATAGTTTATTTCCTGGGAAATGTAATTTAGGATCATTGGTACTTGAAATGGTCCTAAGAATCAGACTCTAAAGTGGGATTTTTGAGTTGGCCACCCTCCAGGCAGTTGGCAGTGAAGTGATAGATGGAGTACTTATAGCTCCTGGCATTGTGAAAACTCTCTGGTGATGAACTGGGATGGGATACCATGGAAGGTAATGCACTGACTGGTACAATAGCTCAGGCCTTTGGAAGGATTAAGGGAGATGCAATTATAAGGACTATGCAATTTAATGGTTCTTGCTAGGTGATATTGATGGATTGAAAAAGATAATGAAAGACTAGTGATTTTTAATCACCAATTAAAGGCTAACTGTCAAAGCAAGAGGGCCTTTTTGGCGGCATATAAAGAGACTCATCTCCTGCACACAGAGGGCAGAAAAAGTTCAGGATCTGGCCCAGGAGTCAATTCTATGGGTCGTAGAGCTCCAAAAATGATTAAATTCTCCCCAGAAGTCTCCTATGCAAGGTCAGGATCTTGAATAAGGAGAAGTGAGATTCTGGAACTTAGAATGAGAACATCTGGGTTGATGAACATGAAACCTTTGAATTTCCACATTCCACTGAAACTTCAGAGCCTGCAGAAGTGACCCAACCCTTTCTGTTAAAGGGTAGTGCTCTCTCATGGCTTGAAGATCATGGAGAGATCTTTACCTTGCAGAACAACAGGCACCCACTTCAGGATTTACCCCTACCTCCCCTCCTGGGTACCAAACCAACAACTAGGATCTAATCACAATGCAATCTGATGAGAGAGGTGCTGTTTTCTATAGAAAGAAAGTGATTATACATCTAAAGAGCCCAAATGTCTAACCAACATGTACTAGCAGGAGCCAGAGAAGACTATATGGATTCTGAAGATACCTGGGGTGGGGATGAAACGTTAGGTTATATAAGGAAAAACTTATCTACAAATATTTATTGATATAGGAGCATCCTCCTGTGATATAAGATTTAACACTTTGGCCAAAACTCTGGGAGATGGTCATAGGTCTAGGAAGCTATGAATGTTCTTAGAAACTTGGAGAAAAGACAAAGTAGAAATGCCAGAAATGCCACAAAAGATGGTGAAAAAAATGATCAAGTGACTCAGAGCCACGGGCATACTAGAGTGAGTAGAGTATGTAAGGCCAGAAGACAGCAAAGGAGGGCCTGGAGGACAACCCATTTACCAAAGCAATGAGGGACATCTTAATTAAAGAGGAACCAGCACTGCTGAGAAGCAGCGTAATGATGGGAAATTCCGTCACAGATCTGGGCTTTCTGATAGTAATGGGGATAAGAGGGTCCTCAAAGAATAGAGGCCAGGTGATGGTACTTCGTTGAAAGCAGGTAGGTGTAATTATCTCATGTTACTTCTATGGCTGCTTGGAGGATTTGAGGTGGTCTTCTACGGACAGCTCACAGAGGAGGAAAAGCAACACACTTTTTCACAGATGGGCATCTGAGTTCGTGAGTGCAAGCCAAAAATAGACTGCTGCTGCACTAAAGCTCCAGTCACAAGTTCCCTTGAAAGATAGCAAGGGGTGTCCTTATAAGAAGAGCCATTAGTGGTGTACCTGGCCATTCACTTTGTTTGGGAGGACCAGTGACCCAAGAAAAGAATTTGTATGGAATCTTGAGCAATAGAAAATGGCTTTATTTGTTGTTCAGGTGATTGGAAAAAGAATTGGAAGACAAAAAGAAAAAGGTCTACGGTAAATCCCAGGAAAAGATACCAACAAGAATCCTGGAGGAATTATTCCCATATGGGGTGAACTTACTATATGAAGAAAGTGGATCCAAGCAGGAAAACAAGTGGACTATAATGGACACTGTGGTCTACCACTCTATCACTCTTTTAGGACTAAGACACTCATTTCCCTATCTTCCTGGGTCGTTGGTGTCTGATGGTTGGTAGTCCAGGAAATTTTGTCTGTTGAAGGAAGATACTTTGCCCAAATTCACCTCCTTTTCCTGAGGGCAGCTTGCATTCAAAGATTGGTCAATATGGAGTATATGAAGATCCAGCCTCCTTGCTTTGATTCAGGTCCAATCTGAAGGGCCAGCCCAGCTCCCAAGTTCCTTTAGGATCAGCTGAAGCCTCTATTGCAACTGCGTTCCAGTTTGACTTCTCCCTCTGTTAACTCCTGCTCTCCTGCACCCCTTCACAAATATTATTTTCAAGGGTTCATCTTGATAATCCTCAAGCACAGAAATCTCAGAGCCTCAGAGTTTACTTCTGGAGAACCCGACCCAAGACTGTTTCTGTTATAGCTGTCAATTCATTTAGCATGTGTGATAGACAAAATAATGACCCCTCAAAATGTCTACATCCTAATCCCCAGAACCTGTCAATGTGCTATCTTACACAGCAAAAGAGACTTTGCTGATGTGATTAAGTTAAGAATCTTGAAATGGAAAGATTATCCTGGACTATCTAGGTGGATTCAATGTAATCACAAAGGTCCTAATAATAGGGAGGCAAGAAGGTCAGAGGCAGAAGGAGTTGGGATAATGGAAGCAGAAGTTGGAGTGATGTGCTTTGAAGATGGGGGAAAGGGCCATGAGCCAAGGAATGCAGGTAGCCTCTAGAAGCTAGAGAAGATAAGGTAACAGATTTTCCCCTGAAACTTCCAGAAGGAACACAACCCTGCTAAAATCTTGGTTTAGACTTCTGACTTCCAGATATTTAATATAATAAATTTGTATTTTATTAAGCCACTAAGTTTGTAGTAATTTATTACTGCAATAACAGGAAATTAATAAAATATAATAACACTTGAGCCTTTCCTTTAAAATTCATTTGACATGTCTATATTGGTTAATTATATTCATAGTAATTGTTTGGTCGAATTAGAGAAAATACATCATATTACAAATTAAGTGTATCTTTCTCCAATGTATGAGCTGCTTAAAAAAAAGTCAAACCACAGGATATACAATTCATTTTTTCATTACTTAACTATTGCAGTCTATGATATTTTTCTTCAAATAACTCTATGTGTTGCAAATTATGTTTTATATTAATTTGTGAAATTTTTGATATCTTCCAGTTATGACTATTTGGAAAAACTCAGGTCAAAACAATCAAAACAGTTAGGTTTATTATAGTAGGAAAATCTTGGCCAAATGGGAGACAAATTTTAGTTCCAATCTAGAGTCAGCTCTGTAATCTTATCAGTTTGAGACATTTTTCATATCTCTATACAGAAAAAGAAACATTAGAATAATAATTGCAGCTGGTAGGTTTGAGTCCTTACTCTGTACCAGAAACCACATTAATCACTTTGCATGTATTGCCTAATGTAAACAGATGAATAGCAGATGGGAATATATGACTTTCCAGGATTGATTTAAGAATAAATGAATACATATCAAGCACCACGCTTGATACCTAAGTTGTGTTTAATTACGGGGAATTCCTACACCTGTCCATATTTCCACCTCAAGAAAAATGGGAATTTTCACTAAAAAAGGGGAAAAAAAGCAGTCCTTTGGTCCTAAGAGAGAAGTGAAAGATGAATTGATTCTTGGCCCACACATGAGAAATGGCCATGAGAGTGATGACAGAATAGCACTCATTCCCTGTGAAGATAAAGATGATTGTAGTCCAGCTTAGGGGAAAAAAGAGGCAGTATATTTTTTTCTTTCCATAGTTAACCAATAGCTACCTCTTTTGAGGGTAACATACTGAATCAAGATTAATTTATGCTTTAATCGCATGTTTTCTATGCAAATTGTTTGCCTTTTCCATTGAGCAAAGAGCAGCATCTTATAAAATACTATTTTTTGATGAATCCTGCTTACACTATTCACAGACATGCTTCTTTGAATTTCTCTTTTTTCTCCATCGCTACTATTTGTTGAAATTTATTTTAGCTTTTAAAACATCACTCATAAATACATAACGTGTTTAAATCTATATATCTCTTTGATTACCCTTACCACTCCCTTTTATTAAAAAAAGTAATATTAATTATATCTTCTCCAATTTCAAATCCATATTACATTGAAACAATACCCAATCTTTCTAGATACTATATATTCGTAATTCAAGGATACTTTTATGATTCAAATAAAATCCATCTCAGTCAAGAATTAACAACTCTCCACCCCCTCCTCCACTTTATTCTGAAAACTTCTCTAGGTAGGAGTCCTATCCGTTTGTGTGCTTCTTTAATTCAAGCATCCATTCCACGTGATATCTATGGGTGGCACTGGACTCTGATTAATTTCAACTGAAGCTCGGAATATTGTGAGGAAACATTTGATATCCTAAAGCTAGGACTGTGCCTAAATTAGATGATCAGTGGGATATCACTTCAAGAAATATCCCAGGTTCTTGTATATTCAAAGATCTCTCAATGTAAGAGTGGGAGATAGGGCATGTCTTGGCCCAGGGGCAGTGGGTAAAGATGAAAGGAGGGAGAAAAAGAGATCGAGAAGCAAAGGAAAGTTATAAAGAGAAGCAAAAGTGATCCTCTGGAGATGGTGATTTGGCTTCAACTAAAGGATAGGAGATTTGTAAATACCTTTTCTTCCAACCCCAACCCAGTTACATAGGCTGCTGCTGCTGCCAACTAGAAGCGGCACTATTGATAATGATAATCCTGATGGTAATATAAACATGTGCCATTTATCAACCATCTATGATTTGTACTACACTTTCTGCTATATGGTTAATATCAATTATGGCATTTAATTCTATGGAATAAGTGCTATATTGTTATAACAGTTTTACAGATAAGGTAACTAAATCAGGTGGAGAGACACCAAATAAGTTGTAGAAGTTCCACAGCTAATAATATTTGGAGCCGAGCTGTAATTCCGTTACCCAAACTTGAACTCATTCCATTAAATCAAAATGCCTCCTAGACCTTTCATTTCAATCATCTCGTGTGCATTGCCACCCTAATTTTCCTCAGTTTTTAATTAAAAGCTAATTGTAATAGCAACATTAAAAACCTTTAAAGCAAAAATATAAAACACTTCCTATTGTCATCTAAAGGAAATTGATTTTTTTCTTTGCTTGCATATATATTTTACTATAGCCATAGTCGTAGTATAGATATAATATTGAAATCAGTTTTTTTAATGTTTCCTGATTTCATAAGTATTTCTAATTTTTTTTCTATTATTATTAGTCCTGAGGTGCCCTTTCTAGGGAGTTGTGGTCATTCTGAGTATCAGGAGGATGACGAAGATTGAGTTCTTTAAAGATTATTTCAAGTCTAGTTTTATTTATAGAAAGCATAGTTTAGCACAATGGAAAAATAACATGTTTTGAAGTCAGGTAGACATGGCAACTGACATCACTGTTATCAAAAGAACTAACCACTTAGCTAAACAGAGACAAAAGTTCAGATAGTGCAACTCAGACAACACCCACTCATGGAGGTTTGTGCGTGGCTTCCCTTCCCACCACCATCTTCTCTGCGGGATGCCAGGCCTTCTCCAGCTCTCACCACTATAAACTCTGATGCTTCTGGCTTAGGCCTCTAGATATATCATGAATTATTACCCAGTAAAGAAAGTACAAGAGAAATGCAGAATTTTTGTTTGTTTCATTGTTATTTTGTGGTAGGGTAGGTTTTAGAAGAAAGTAGCAATAACAAGTTTGATTTTAGAAGGTTAAGTTTGAGGCACTTACTTGCTATTGAGGAACACAAAGAAATGATGTTTGGGATGGGGGACAGTGGAGGAGGAATAGTTCATGGATACGGGTTCTTCTTGTGCTGGACCTTGTCTCTCACACAGAGCCTGTGACTGTGCTTGGCTCATGGCAGGCACACAAAGCTTATTGCATGGTTGACTATAGATGCCATTGGCTCACGAATATTTCAGTGGTTCTAAAGATTCTTTAAATCCATATTTTTATATAAAGACTATATTGCCTTGTTCCATTAGATTAAAATAGGATAGAAAACAGATACAAAGACCAAAAGCATGATTTAGAAAAAAAAAGACTTCCTGATGTCTGTATCCCTGCTTATATAGCCGCTACTCATACCAGCTAGGGATTTCTATTGGTGGAAACAAGTCATGGCCAATTTTCAGACCAGGCTTGGCACATATGCTAATTTTCTGCTCCCTTCTTTGAGTTGTGATATCAGGTGCCATGACTGGATTTTCCAGGATGGTTCTGATTTTGAGAATATTATTGTATTCATTTGTGTCTGATCTTGTGCCTTGTTTTCTTTAATAAGAAATATGATAATCACACAATCAAAGACCAAAAGAGACCTCAAAATTCATCTAATTCACTCCCCTCATTGAGGTTTCAAATTGAGTTCAAGGCAGATGGATTGTGACGTCCAATATGACATAGTAATTTAATGAGTTTAAGCAGAAATTAATTAAAAAAACTCATTAAAGAACTATCCAAATCGTAGTAGAAGAATGTAAAATAAAATACTACATAGTCCTGGCCTCAAGGTACTCATGCTAAGTGTTCTTACCACAATAAGAAAAAAAAAAATCTGGTTGATAAGATCAAACATGCTCAGGAACAAAATAAAGATTGAATAAATCAATGGAGGTTTGTAGAGTTTGGAAGATTGGAAAAGTCGATTGAAACTGGGGTGTAAATTATTTTGAATGTCAGACTAGTGCTTCTCAAACTTTAATGTGTATGAATCACCTGGGTATTTTGTTCAAATTGCGGATTCTGATTTCGTAGGTCTAAGATGGGGCCAGAGATTGTGCATTTCTTACAAGCTCCAAGGTAATACTGATGCTGCTGGCTTATGGACACAAAAGACATTTACATAGGAAAGAGTTAGACGGCTTAAGCTTCTTGTGAGTAATGGATATTTGTCTAACGTTTTTTTCCTATGGGTTTCTCAGTGGAAAATTTGGTTCTTCTTTTTGAGAACATTTAAATTATCCCCATTTCATAGACTGAGAAGCTATTTGAAGAAAGTCATATAAAGCAGTGTTTAAAGCCAAGAGCCCACAATTCTTGACTTCTTTTGTTTTACCCAGAAGACCAAATTAATTCTCAATTTCATGCTATGTGAATAATAACCCAAAGCCATAAATTTTCTTTAAATGTCTAGTTACATTTTATTCAAAATTCTCATAGCATGGCCCGTATCTTTATATTTGTAAGACATTCATTCCAGTTTTTCACATACACAGGCTCATAATTATTTCTGTAGGTCCCATTTAATATTAATAGGGCAACAATTAATGTTAATTTCATATGCTAGGAATTGAGATCAATGTTGAGGGATGTTGTATATGCAATACTGTCTACAAGAAATTTAAAGTCCGGTTAAAGGAAACAGACCAAAAGGTATGAAACAAATACTAAGTAATTAAATGCTATGCTATAGCATAGAACGAGTGTTGGATATGGAGCTAAAAGTTGTAGTCAGCCAATTCTGACCATGGATAGTTGCTAGATGTGATATTTGAGAGTGAGTTACCTAATTTTCTGAGTCTCTATTTCCTCATTAATTAAAGAAAGATAAGAATAACAATATTATAGAATTATTATAGGAAATAATTAGAAAACATATACATAAATACCTAGTCCAAAGAGAGACAGCATGGAGTAATGTTTGAGGGCATGGGCTTTGGAAATAGATTGCCTGACTTTATAACTTTGGTTCTGGCACTTACTATCTGCGTGATTTCAGGTGAGTTCCTCAACCTCTATATGCCTCAGTTTTCTCATTTAGAAAATGAAAATAGTAATAGTCACAGACAGGTACGAAGAGAAGTTAAATAAATGTATAATTGAAATACATAAAATATATATGTTATATATATTACAAAATATATATTATAAATATATATATATACAGATAGATGATGGATGGATGGATGGATAGATAGATAGATAGATAGATAGAAACACTATCTGACACACAACAAACATCACATGAGTGTTTACTAACATGTTTATCATGGTGGGGATTTAATAGATATTCGCTACTAGATACTATCAATTAAAAAAAAGAGAATTTTTTAAGAGAATGAGATCATAACGGGCTCCAGTAAAAGCAAAGACTTTCAAAATTGGAAGAATTTGCTTTAAATATCACAAAATCATGTGGTCCACAAGGACATATTCACTCAAAACCATAAGCCATATAGAGTTCTAGGCACTGGAGGTACAAAGATAAATAAGATCTCAGTCTAATAGGGGGTCAAATATCCAAGCAAATATAGGTTGTTCCGTGCTAGCAATGCTCTAAGAGAAATAAATGTAAAATAAAGTGAGGGCCACACGGAAGAAGCTGTCATCCTGGGAAGTCGGGGCTCACCTCACATTAATTTATTTAACAAATATTGATCAAGTGCCAATTGTAAGTCAGGTCCTATGCTATATATGCCCTGGGGAATGGAAAAATAGACAAGAAAACTCTCTTGCATATAGAATTTATATTCAAAAGAAGATAGCATTAAAGTTGTGTCTTGAGGGATGAGTAGAGTCCAGATGAAAGTACACAGCCTGATGGTTGCTTCATATTATTATTATAGGAGGACTGACTATTTGCCGAGGGCTCCCAGCAAAGAAATATCAGGTCTGGGGCAAGACGCAAAACAAACAGTCTTGCAATATCTTCTCACAACACTCCACTGTGGTCAGAGACCAGAGTGGATCACTGAGCACTTTGACGCATTTAGCCTTTGAACTAATTTCTGAATGTCATTTAGAGGGAGAAAGGACTTTTGAAGTCATCTTTTGCCTTCTGTTATCCCTTTTTACAGGAAAAAAATGTTCTTCACAATGAACATTATGCAGCATGTGAATATTGAACAGGTATTTGTAGGTTTTGGAATAGATTTAACTGAATTTGTATTGGTGATCTGGGAATGCAAGGCGTCAGAAAAGTTGGGGAAGTCTGAGCTCAGCCCAGCTAGGGTTGGTTAGTACTGAGTTAGCAGAACCAAACTTGTGCCCTCCTGCAAACTTTTCCTTCTCAAATAGTGTGTGGAACAGGCTACAGGCTAGGCTTCCTGCTGGATGTTGAAGATGTTCCCGCTGTTCTTTCCCACTGAGTCATCAGGAGAGATTTTGATTGATATTACATATGCATCAAGGAAATGTGCTGCAGAGAGGAATCTAATTTATCCTCTGATTTCTGACCAAACAGTGTGATTCACCATTCCTTCTAGTGGGAATTGATTAAAATGGTCCTTAACTATAGAGAGCTATTATGAGGTCTACTTGCTTTTTGGAAATGCAAGTAGGTACAGAATCTTTAAGAGGAAGCTACAGAAAATATTCATTCTTGCTGAGGAGTCCTGCCTCCATTAGTAATTGAAATTGGAAAGAAAATGAAATTTTGAAGAAGCAAAATTGGTTTTCAATCTTGTTCTACCACTTATTAGTTGTGAAAAGAATCTCTTTCACCTCTCTGAGCCTCAATTGCCTCATCAGTAAAATGGTGCCAACTTGCTGTCAGAGACGAGAAGTTCAAATGGAAAAAACTCTCTAAAGGTATTAGCATAGAAGCTGGAAAAGAGTGGGTACCTATGACACAGTAGCTCCCTTCCCTCTCTTCCTCAAATGTACTCTGCTTAATTTAGATGTTTATTCTTTTCTTTCAAAATATTTGTTGATATTTCTGCATCAGGAATAGTATATATATAAACTTAGTTTTTTAATTCAACATTTACTGAGCACACATTATTTTCTAGGCACTTTATAAGCCACCAGAAATAGAGAGTAGAATATTACTGCTTCCAATTTCTCAGAATGAAATTCCTTCTGGGAAAAGGCAGTACAGGAGGACAGCACAACCATCACAGTATGGAAGTCACTGAGTTCCATTGTAGAACTCTCCTCTAAGAGTTCTGTTAGGTGCTACAAGTCTTTAGTACTTGGATATTTTCCAGAATCAATATTATTACTGTTTGAGCTCTACAGAAACTCTATGGGGAGCCAGCCCTGATGGTCTAGTGGTTAAAGTTTGGTGCTCACGCTTTGGGGGCCCTGGTTTGCTTCCCCATTGCAGAACCACACCACCCGTCTGTCAGTTGCCATGCTGTGGTGGCGGCTCACATAGAAGAACTAGAAGGACCTATGACTAGGATGTACAACTATGTACTGGGGCTTTGGGGAGGAAGAAAAAAAGAGGAAGATTGGCAACATATTTTTTAGCTCATAATGAAAGCTTTCCTGCAAATAAAATAAAAAAGAAAATCTCTCTGGGTTAGGAGAGGTGAGGCAGATATCCCCATTCTACAGAGAAGGTAAACCAAAAGTTAAAATGTCTTGATTAAAGAAACATGATTGTTTCTGTCCTTTTGATAACTTAGCCTTAGATTCGAAGCTCAAGTGTCTTTTATATTGACTTTTCTTCTTAAATAACTAACTTTTGAATAATTTTATTCACCCATCAATGAACTTCAGGTCACAAAACTTTCCTCTATCTGGGCATGATGATCCCTTGGCCTTGAGCTTGGTTCATTTATCTAGAATAAACTTTGGGCTTTTAGAAAACAGTCATCAGCAAGATGCATGAATTCTGTCTCAACAGTAAGTGGAGTATGTCTTATGTCTCCCTGGTCCATCTTAGGGTGGTAATTCACAGTGAACCAAGTTGTAGACTAACATGTAAGAGAGGTGAGAGTGATCCTATTGCAGCTGGTTTAATAGAAAAAAGTAGAATATTTAAAAATATGCCTCTATATCTTCTAAGGATAACAGAAGATTATTTTGTTAACTTAGATCCTCGTGTGAGGATGGGGACATAGTGATCTAAAAGTTTGAATGTTTGAGATAAGTTTTAAGTTACCTATTTTTAATCTACTTAGGCCATGAAAAACAAATTCTTGTATGAATCTAAGCACATTTTCTTATACCATGAGCCTAGTACAGAGGATTTGCTTAGTCATTAATTTCATTAATAATTATTGAGCCTTTACTCTATGCCGGGCACTGTTCTAGTTGTTGAAAATACTATAGCAAATAGACATAGCTCCCTTCCTTAAAGAGCTTACTTGTCAACGAAAGATACAGATGAGTAAACTTGCAATATAGTCAATTATGCTTGTTGCGTACTAATTAAGAGAGTACAGGATAATGAGATAACACTTTGGAGGAATAAGTGACCAGTGGAAGAATAGGTGACCAGACTGGGTGTGGTCAAGAAAGTTTTCCTGAGAGACTGATGGCCTAGCTAAGACCTAAGGGATGTGGGGAAGGAGGAATTTTTTCAGGCAAAGAGAAAAGCATTTAAAAAGATGTAGAGATAAGATCAAAGATCTGAAAGAAATTTAGTACAGTGTGAATTACTGTGAAGGTTGATGATGAGGTTGGGAAGTCTTAGCCAGATAATGCAGAATTACTTTAAAGACATTAGATTTTATTCTGAGATAAATTGGAAGACATTGAAGAGTTTCAAAAAGGGGAATAGTATGATTATATATGTACTAACTAGGGCCACTCTGTCTGTTGGGTCTATATCAGAGCTGGTTGGAATAGAGGCAGAAAGCAACTCAGAAGGTTCTGCAATATTTCAATCAAGAATTAGTGGTATCTATGTCCAGGGTGGTTGCAGTGGAGTTGCTGAGAGAAGATGGATTGTGCAAATATTCCAGGAGATAGTACCAACAAGATATGATGATAGAAGGATGCAGAGGAAGAGGGAGAAAGTTCAGAGATGTGTTCAGATTACTGGTTTGGGCACCTGTTGGAATACAAGTGCCACTCACCCTTGTGAGTAACATGGGAGGAGGAACATGTTTGAAGGGAGTGGAGATGGTGAGAAATAAGTTCACTTGTATAGTCAGCCTTAACAATACCCACGGTAAATCCATTCTGGGCAAAATTGAGCAAGGACATTCCACATGGCATAGTCAGCCCCTTCCCCTCTGCAGACAAATGTCTTCCAGAGATGAGGCATATATATCCTCAGCTTTTTCCTTTACTCCAAGCTGAATTGCAAGAAATTCAACTATTCTTATTCTGCCATTCCTTTCCCACCTTTCTTTCCTCCCAGCCCTCAGCTTCTTTCCATAACCATGACTAATACATCTCAGCCAGATTTTCTTCCATTCCCTGACTCAGCTGTAACTTTTCTTTAAATAATTCTGCTCTTTCTCTAGACAGGAACAGAAATGTTTCTAGAAATAAAGGTTACATAATACACCTTCAAGGGCTTTTTAATCTCCAGTGATGGTATAGGATTTACTGCCTGTATGACGTTAGAAAAATGCCAATTAGAAACTACTGAATGGGAGTTTACAATACTAGATTAGTAATGCCATTATGGGATCCAGCTCTTCCTTACTTTAAATAGTGGTTCTCTACAAACTGATTACAGACACATTGTAATAAACAAGTTCAGGCTAAAAGATTTGAGCCACTAGGATGGAAACAAAACCATTAATGCTGGGATAACATCAAATTAAACAAACATGCCATGCCAAGTGTATTGAGAGATTGGGAGGTATTTAACATGGCTTTAGACCATAATTCCATTGCTATCTCTAGGTCAGAGAGAAGGTTATCCCATAGCTAAGCAGAACACATATTTGCTTTTCTGTTTATAACCTGGCAAAGCAAATTTGTTGGCCAGTGGGTTTTTGGGAAGTGTCGTGACTGTCTGAGCTGAGACTTCTAAAGTTTATTTTGTCCCTGAAATGCAAAGTCCTAACATACTTACATTGCTCAGGCACAAACACAAGGAGTCTTAGTACTTTGTTCCTTAAAATTGTTGCTTTGTAAAGGCTATCATTACCTGAGACAAGAAAAGCTTTGGGTGTTTGAATTACTGCTGAAATATCTGGAACTCTTCTCAAGGAGTCAGGGTTTTTAATTTGAGGTCAAATACCAGTACAATCTAATTACTTTAACTTTCTCTGAACTTTGTGGAAATTTTGCTTTCTGGTTACTGTTTGTTTTAGAAAAAAACATGCATTTGGGGAGATAGGAAGGGAAATGAGCAATGAGAGATGGAAAGAGAGAAAAACAGAATGTTGAATATTTACCTGGGCTCAAGAAGAGAGTTAGGCATTTTCTACATATTATTTTATTTGCTCTTTCCAAAAATGAATGTGTGGCATTATTCCCATTTTATTGATAAAAAACTGAGAGTCAAATAAATTTAGTCTCTTTCCAGGTCACACAACTGTTGCAGAGAAGCTCTAGGATTTAAACCAGTTTTATCTGGCTTCAAATAAAATGTTTTTTCTGATACTGATAAACATGGAAATTTTATGCCAAGCTGGAACACTTTTTTAAAATGATCTAAAACCAGGAAGCATATTAACTTATATATTAAAATGAAAATAACCGAAGTGTTTTCTTTTTCTATTTTAAAGGTGTATGCCATCATGTTATGCTAAAATGGAGCAAAGAGTGGTATCTGTAACCCTACATAATTCTTCATTTAAGCCAACACTACTCGTAACCCTGGGATTTTCAGTCCACAGAAATAGCTTATTGAGCTGATAAGTTTTGTGGGGTTTTTTTAGTGTTTAGCACTGCAATCACTCAGTCTTTTATAAATGTGTGAAAATTAATTTTCATACTCAGAAAATATTTTATTGATTCAGACACCTCAGTTATTGCTGGTGCCCTGCATGCTCAATGCGTCCACCAGATACAGGTGTCTTTGATATAAATGATCCCCAAATAGGGGTCTAATATTTTTTACAGAGAATAACCTTTGAGCATAATTTCATATGACTGTTTCATTCATTCACATGGCAAAAGTCTATTGGACGCTTATGTGCTGGGTAAGAATAATAGAATGCCAGCACAACCATTTTATGAAACATTCAAATCAAATGTATTTTATATAACATTGGCCACAAGTGTATTTATATGATATTGTCTACAAATATCTACAAGATTAGATATCTAGACTCTTCTTAAAAAGGGCGCTAGCAAGAGTTTATGCCAGAAGTGGCTCTGTTCATGCTTTCATTAATTTCTCCTTTCTTTCTCAGTTTGAATCTACTAAAAACACCCCCTAATTGACCTCCCTGCCTCAATTCTTTAACATCTCACCAAGTTTGTTTTATTTTTACCACGGCACTAGAGTGATTTTCTAAAGCATGCTCTGATCACATCCTCTCATTTTAAAGCTTCTATTATTTTAGGTAGGAAAAAAACGTCCAGATGCGTTAGTGTATCATTCAGAGTCTTTTATAACCCAGCTACTGCTTACTTATCTTTCACTCGTAAATGAGTAGCTAATTCAATAGTCCCCCGTTATCCAGTTTTGCTTTCCATAGTCAACCACAGTCCGAAAATATTACCTGGAAAGTTCCAGAAATAAACAATTTATAAGTTTTAAATTGCACGCTGTTCTGAGTAGCGTGATGCAATCACACGCTGTCCTGCTCCCTCCTGCCCTGCTCCATCTTGTCCGGGTTGTGAATCATCCTGTCCAGCATATCCACATTGCATACACTACCCATCCATTAGTCACTTAGTAGCTGTCTTGGTTATCAGATGGGCTGTCGTGGTATCGCAGTGCTTGTGTTCAAGTAACAATTATTTGACTTAATAAAGGCCTCAAAGTGCAAGAGTAGTGATGCTGGCAATTCGCATATGCCAAAGAGAAGCTGTAAGTTCGTCCTTTAAGTGAAAAGGTGAAAGTTAATAAGGAAAGAAAAAATTCATATGCTGCGGTTGCTAAGATCTACAGTAAGAACAAATCTTCTATTCGTGAAATTGTGAAGAAGGAAAAAGAAATTCGTGGTAGTTTTGCTGTTGCACCTCAAACTGCAAAAGTTATGACCACAGTATGTAAAAAGTGCTGCGTTAAGATGGAAAAGGCATTAAATTTGTACAATAAGATATTTTGCGAGAGAAAGAGAATGTATTCACATAACTTTTACTGCAGTATATTGTTATAATTGTTCTATGTTATTGTTAGTTATTGTTGTTAATCTCTTCCTGTGCTTAATTTATAAATTAAACTTATCGTAGGTCTGTATGTACAGGAAAAAACAGATATACAGGCTTCGGTTTCAGGCATACACTAGGGGTCTTGGGATGTATCCCCTGCAGCTAAGAGGGGACTACTGTACTTCAGCCACATTCTGCTACTTTTACAAAAGGTTTTTCCAACACACCAAAAGTGTGTATGCCTCATTGCCTTTGCCCATGGCCTTGCCTTGACCTAGAGAATCTGTCCTTTACCCCACCTTGTACATTTGGGAAACTTTTTATCAACCTTGAAGGCCAATTGTGAATGTCATTGCTTTTTCCATGTTTTTTTTTTTTTTTTTTTTTCCTGGGCTCCCCCGGATAGATTAAACTATTCTCTCCTCTTTGTTTCCAAAGCGCTGCACATATACTTCTATTATACCACTTATCACACTGTTAACAAAAAGCTATAATGCCTGTCATTTCGCCCCAGTAAACCACAAGCTCATTTGTCTCTGTCCCATTCATCTTTATATTTTTACAGCCTAATACAATTCTAGGTCCAGAGTAGATAGATAATAAATGCTTGCTGAAGTGCTAAATTAAATTTTGATCCATTGCATTTTTCTTAAGGTTCTCGTGTGACTGTGGTCTCTTGTTTTGTCCTAAGTAGATAATATGTCTATAGCTTGTGGGGAGGTAGTGAGTCCCACAGTAAATATGTCAATGTCCAGTTGTTACTGTAATCTTTTGCTGACTCTTACAAACTGGCTTTCTTTGTTTCTTCTTCCTCTTGATTTCTCAGTTGTTCTGTTTTATGTTCTAATCTTGCCTATTTCTGTGATTAGCATATTGCATCAACATATGCCTCTACCATTATTGCTGTGATTCTCTGAGCAATAGCTTTATGTCTTTTCTCCCTAGTACATTTTTTCATGCTGAATTTTTTTTACTACGATTTCTTTTATGCAGCCTTGTAGTAAGTGACTAGAAGGCAGATTTTAAACCTTTTAGAAAACTCTGTGGAGAGTAGAAAAATTAACCTCTTCATTCTTTCATTAATTAATTGAGCATATATTCTCTAAGAGTTTACTAAGGGCAATGGCACTAAACGTATACCATAGGGGAATGAAATGTGTTAATTATGGTCCAAACCTCAAAGTCTCCATTGTTTTGCTGAGGAGTTAACCTCTGTGCATGAATAACTCTGATAAATGATTAAATGTTAGACCATTAGTAAGAATCACAATTTCCTGGTGATTCCTCTTGTAGGACTTAGCTAAGACAAAGCATCTTTACAGAAATATTCCATGAATCCTCAGACTGATGTAAATACCTTTTCATTGTGCTGTATTGTTATCTTGTGTATACTTCTATTGTAGAGCTGTCTACACTGACCTTTACATATTATTTTACCTATTTTTCTTTTTCATCAGAGTGTTATGAACTTCATTACCTCCTACCTTCCATCTTTTTTTACCTACCAGCTCCTTCTTTGCCTTCTTTCTTCCTTTTTGTTTTCTTCATTACACATTGCTTGAGCTCCTATGAGGCACTCAAGATCAGAGAGTATAGAGATAGAAGGTGAAGAGTTTTGTGCATTACTCTGGTGCTCTTTTGTCAGGGGATGTTAAGAATGAGTCTGTGGAAAAGATGTTATGAGAATAAAATGAGATAATGCGTGAAAAAGCATTTAAAATGTTCATTGCCATGTATTTCCCTATTAACAAATATTAGCTATTCTTGGATTTCTAACACTTACTTTCTTCACTTGCAAAATGAAAACTATCTAGCCATAGAGTTTTGGGAGGATAACGTGAGATATATTTAGATCATTTAGCAAGATTTTGTTACACAGTAAGTGCATAACACATAATAACACTTAATATTCTAAGTTGGTCCTTAAAGAACAAGTAGAATTAAGACAAGGAAATCTCAGAGGGGGACGTATTGACTGATGTTCTCTGGTCACTGGCCCTGTTCGATGAAGTAGGAATAATTTATTTTAGGGCCTCATCTCTGAAGCTGAGTTGAGAAATCTCACAGAGAAGAGACTTGCTAAGAATCAAAATTAGGCCCTGATTGAGCTTGGAAGTCCTGCTGTGTGGCAAGACTTTCTGGCAACAGTCTTAACTATTTGGTGCCAAAATGTCTGCACCCGTAGCACCTGCATGATGGAAAAACACTGTTAGCACAAAGGGTGATAATGACAGGAAACAGAAAAATCTTAATACTGAGTCGTTAATTGCAAGAAAGAAGTTAGACAATGAGATTGGCATCATACAATTTTGGTATTGCGTATAATCAGGTTCCTGGGTACATTTTTTTTTGCCCTGGCTTACTTTTCCGTGTTCCATAGGGCATCTATCCTGCCAGTCCTTCCAAATCCATCTCTTCTCCAACTTGCCTTTCTTTTACCAACTTCTCAGTGTGCCTTGAGCAGGGATGCTTCTTGCACTTTAGACCATATCTACAGACTGAAAGGGTAACTACAGAAGAAGCACTTATCTGTGAAGCTGTCAATTGCCTAGATCTCAGGGCCACATTAACATGACATACAAGGGCCTCTACAATCTGACTGCAGCCAACCTTCTCAGCCTCATCGCTGTTGTTCTGCCCTGTAACCTCTGCTGTCCTTACACAGTCTAATCACCATCAGCTCCCCACAGCCTTTATTATCTCAATGACGTGGCATATGTTTTTCCATTTGTATCACTTTATCCATCACCTGTCCTTAGTTTGTTTTCCTATACAGTTTCTGGGGCTTAATTGTTAAGAGCTTGAACCTTGAAGTCACAAACCAATTTGTATTAAAATTTTCTAGTATATGACCTAGTAAAGTTAATGTGGCATATATCAATACTAAAAGATATATTACTAATAAATATTATTTACTGAGTGCTTATTATGTTCTAAGCTCGGAGCTAAGATATTTACATCCATCTATTCATTCAACATATATTTATTGAGTGCTTAATATGTACCTTACATTGATACAGATGTTGAAGATACAGATCTTATTCCTGCCCACTCAAAGCTCATAAACAACACACTCTCTCATGATGAATGGAAAGGGCTTATCCCAAGGGCTAGTATATAGAGAGCACTTAGGAAGTGGAAACCTCTATTGTATTTTTAGTATTCTTTAAGAATCATCCAAAATATCATTTATTTTGTAAGACCTTCCTGTATTCTCTTAGGTAGAGTTCACTGACGTCCCCTTTTTATTTCTATAGCAAATAAAATATTTCTATAGCAAAATTTCTGTGCCTCCTACTTAACAAAAGACATTGCTAGCTTTTCGTCTGTCTCTCCTTTGAGACCTGGAGTCTCTCAAGACAATACCTTATTCACGTCTGAAGCTCCAGAACAGGGGTCTCAAACTCAGCGCCATTGAAATTTGGGGGTGGATAATTCTTTGTTGAGGGGGGCTGTCCTTGCATTAAAAGATGTTTAGTAGCATCCCTCATTCTATCCACCAGATTCATTAACATCCTTTTTTAATTTACAAAAAGAATTGTTTCCATACATGGCTAAATGTACTCTGGTGGTGGAAACCATCCTCAGTTGAGAATCACTATGGTTCTAGACCTAGACCTGTGGCAGTAACAGGTTAATTAATGCTTAAATAGGGAACAAAGAGAATGATAAAAAAAAAGTAGGAAGGAAGGGACAACAAAGTCAAGAGAAAATGAAAGCAAGGAGGTGAAGAGGGAGGGAGGGTAGGAAGGAGGAAAGGAAAGGAAGTTAACATTTATTAAGCCACTAGATGTGGCAGGCACCGTGCCAAGTGCTTCACACACATTACCTTCTGCAATCCTCACCACAGTAAATGAGATGGGAGTTCTTATCCCATCTTAGGCTTTAGAGATAAGGAACCTGCAGCACAGAGAAACCAAATAGTAACCCAAGGCCCTGTAAATAACAAATGAGGGAGCCAGTATTCGCACTCAGGCTGTCTGATTCCTGAGACAATGCTTTCAAACAGAGAGAGGGCAAAGGAGAGAGGGAATGAAGAGGAGAGGACAAAGAGGAGACAGAGAGAGGAGAAAGGATGATGGACGAAATCAGCATGATTCCCAAATTGCAGCCCAGGAAAGAACTTCCAACAGGGATGGTGGCACATGGAAATGCAGAGACTGCAATGAGACTGGCCCTGGATTCTTGGTGTCTGGGGACAAAAAACACAGCCAGCTTGGGGCTGGCCCGCTGGTATAGTGGTTAAGTTCGATGTGCTCCACTTCAGTTCACAGCCGGGTTCACAGGCTCGGATCTTGGGCATGGACCTACACCACTCATCAAGCCATGCTGTGGCAGGGAGCCACATACAAAATAGAGGAAGATGGAAAGAAATGTTAGCTCAGGAGCCACTCTTCCTCAAGCAAACGAGGAAGATTGGCAACAGGTATTAGCTAAGGGCCAATCTTCCTTACCAAAAAAAAAAAAAAAGAAAAAAAACACACACAGCCAGCTTTAGATCAGGTCAAGAGTGGCTCCTATCCTGGGCATCTGGCCTTCTTTTCAACACATACCTCCTTATGTGATGAAGATCCAGTGGAGTCAGAGCTGTGACTACCTGGATCTCACGAATGTCCCTTGGATATCTATGCTCTAGGTACTTGATATCCCAGAATTCACTATCTAAACTTTCCCATGGCCTTCCTCTGTGCTTTTATTGGACACATCCTAAACCTATATGGCCACAGAATGGTTGTGTGTGGGGATATGGATGGAGCTTGGATGTGTGGGCAGGGGATCTACACATGTGTCCCCAAGGCCCTCCTCATTGTGGGATGAGCCAGAGGTAGCAGAGAAAGCATGGGGATGCAGATTTGAGACTGGGGATTGAGGATTAGGAAAAGTATCCCCCAGCACCACCATATTCAGCTCAGAATTCCAGGAACTGCAATGGTTCTAAATTCAAGTTTGACCTTTCAGGTTAGAAGATAGAATACCTTTAACCTTTACTTTACTTTAACGTCATTGTTTGATTTATAATTTTTCAAAGAATGAAAATTTGTTTGAAACCAAATATAGGTTTAGATATAGGGCATATGGGCCTCCATCTGTAGCTTTCCCCTGGGCCTCATAAAGAGATTGAGTAAATGTTAAAGAAGAGGGGAGAGGAGACCCACACACATATTAACACCAATGAAATTTGAACATTTGTCCAGTGGTTTTATGAAACAGATGTCCAAGTCCAGTAGACAGCTTTCATTTTTCCTGAAATAACCAGATTCCCTCTTCATCATAGGTATGGAATAATAGTAATTTCAGGTGTGGCAGGCAAATGTGATTTGTTAGAAAACGTGCTGCCTTTAAAACAGATGAAATAAGGATTTGGTTGTTTTTTTCTAATTATATGTCTTTGATCAAGTGACTTATTTCTCTGGCCCTTAGTTTCTCATCTCTGAATTATACACAGGAACACTCATCTTCACAGCGGCTGTGACACCTAGCCCTCATGTTTGGTGTCCATCACGGAGCGCGCCACATCCGAGGCGCTCAGGAAATGGCAGCTGCTGCCGCTAGTTTCCACCCTCCTTGCAATTACCTCCAATGGCTTTGATTGTATCAGATGCCTTTTCCAGAAGCACTCAGAACACAGAGACGAGTCTGAGTTTACTGTGAATGAATATCAATCAAAATGTAAATGATTATAACAGATAATTTTCTGTTCAGATTTAGAAAGAGATTATATATCAGAAAAGTGTCAGCTAATTCTAAAGACGAAGGGGATGGACATCAGAAATGAAGACTACGGTGCAGAAATTTCTTTACAATTTTGAACATGAACCTCCCTTTACAAGAGTTTGTCCCCAGAATAATTAATAAATATATACAGAAAGGAGGAAGGGAGGTAGAGAGAGAAAGAGAAACAGACAGCATCTACTCTGTGACTCATCATTGCCTGGGTCCCCTAACATTTATTTATCACTTGCTGAGCATCTAGCACTCTGCTATGCACTTTGTATTAAGCATCTCATTTTATCCCCACAACCACCCGATAAAGAATGAGTTTAAAATACAGAAATAATACGGGCTAGAGAAGAACTTTATTTTAAGTCTGCTAGCTCCAAAGTACGTGCATTTTCTATAATATCATAATATTATGCTTTAGTGGTGTCATTGCAGATACCTTTACATAGTGTCTGGTTTTGAAACACTTGCGTAAACACAGAAAGAGAGAGTGAGAGGGAGGGAGATTGAGCAATGATTAGCATAATCTATGCGAATTTATAAAATAAAGTGCAATTAAATGATGGAATCAGGATTTGAACTCAGCTCCCTCTCATGGTCCTACCACTATAAAATAGGGGTCATTCATGCTATTTTACTGCAAAAGTGAATGCAATATACTTAATTAGCACAGATTTTTACTTTATAGCCTTGGCCTCTCTTCACTACTTAAAAGCATCAGGAAAATATTGGTCTTCACATTCCTGACAGCTGGAGAACAAGCAAGTTAAGATGGATACCTTGAGAGTTTGCATTAATAAAGGTACAATTACACTACGCATGAAGAAAAGGCACACAGAGCAGCTTTCTGTATTTAAATGAATTGTTTTGTGATGCAAATTAGTACACTCTGTACTAATGAAGTGAATTCTTTAACTGCTTGAGTCATTTCTGGTTATCATTAAACCATAGAAACCCCATGAAAAGAATTTACAACTGAAGATGGTGAATAAAACACGGTGATGAATAAAACAAACCCATTATAAGTTTACCAAATTGATGCAATTCAGCTTTTGAAAAGTAAACTTGTGGTTAGGTTTTCAGAGTCCATATTGTAAAATGGAAATAAAGGAAATGGTCTTGGCCTGTGAAGAAACAACTAACAACTAATTCTTGAATTACACTGAAGCCAATGACTAGCAAAACCCTTTTACATTTGTATCATCATTCACCCAGTAATAATTCATTAAGTGTCTACGTGCCACACACTAGAATATGCACTTCAAATACAACTCTGAATTCATAGAGACTCCCTTCAAGAAGGGCAAAGTCCAATAGGGAAATAGATATGGAAGTCAACAATCATGTTTTTTTGACAATTGCTATAATAAAGGGGGGGTGTTTTGAAAACCAATGGGTCTATGGGGGAAGAGTTTTCTAATTCTGAGAGCAAAGAAAGTTTCACACTGGGAGGTTGTTTTACTCTCAAGTCTGAAGTATGTGAGGTTGAAAAGTATGTGAGGTTTAAGCATTTCTGTATCAAAGACAAGGAGGTGTGATAAAGCAGGGCAGGGAACCAAAGAGTCCACTGAGGCTTGACAGAAAGGATAAGGCAGGGGCTGGAGGTGGAGTTAGAGAGAGGTCGGCCGTGATCACAGTGGACCATGGATGTCAAATTACGGTTTAGCCTTCCGGCTGAAGGGACTGGGGAACCACTGAGAGAAATTAGACGGGAGAGAAATGAATCAAATTTGCTTTTCAGAGTTTGTCCTGTGAAGATAGGCTGCAAGGGGCTGTGACTTGGAGGAGGAAGAGTTATAGGAAGCCAATTCCTTTATTCTAGTGAAAATTATATACCCACACCAAGGCATAGCAGTAGGAATGGGAAAGACGGGGAGGGAATAGTCAACTGGGAATGCTAGAATGATCGTTTATTGCTCAAACTACACTTCAAAAATGCCACTCAGCACCCAAAGAAGGAATGCTACAGAAGTCACCTAAAACTCATATGTTAATGGCATCCATCAGTTATCACCAGAACGTGATGGTCTTTTAGGTCTATAGGTTGTTCGAGCCTGCATTATAAACTAAGTCTCTCTGCTCCTGGTTTATGTTATCACCTATATTAGCCAGGGTTCTCCAGAGAAACAGAGCTAATTGGATGGATGGATAGACAGATAGATAGATAGATACATGATAGATAGATAGATAGATAGATAGATAGATAGAAAGATAGATAGATAGATAGATAGATGATATCTAGATAGATTTTAAAGAATTAAAGCACACAATTAGGGGCTAGCAAGTCCAAAGACTATAGGGTAAGCCAGCAGGCTGGAGATTCAGGTAAGAGTTGATGTTGCAGTTTTGACTCTGAAGGCTACAAACTCAGGCAGAATCTATATGTTGCAGTCTGGAGGCCGAATTCCTTCTTCTTTGGGAAACCATTCCTCTTAAAGCCTTCAACTGACCGGATGAGACCCACCCAAATTATGCAGGGTAATCTACTCTACTTAAAGTCAACTGGTTATAAATGTTAATTATATATAAAAAACATCTTTACAACAACATCTAGATTAGTGTTTGACCAAACAAGTGGTCACTATAGTCTAGCCAAGTTGACACATAAAATTAACCATTGCATTACCTTTAGGACTCAGCCTTGATTTGAAATTTACAAAATTTGATGTGTCCTGAAGTCCAAGTTTATTGTATGAAAACATTTAGATTTTACTTCACATTCACTTTTTTTAAATCACTATTGCTATAAACCGAATAGTTTTAACTAGTTTCATTCCTTTATTCAGAATCATCTAGTTGCTTTTATATCTGATCAAGCTTTCTTTTGAAATTGCATAATTCTTCTAAGACTTTGTTAGCTTCCTACTCATTCCCTGGGTAAAAATCCATGGATAGTGGTTTATTTTTTTTCCCGTTAGGTTTGTTAGGCCTGCCTAAATTTGTCACATTTTTAAAATTGGCATTTGTATGTATTTCAAGATAATTTAGTCCAAATTTATTGAGTTTTGTCAAATTGCCAAGCATTATGCTAGGTTTTGGAGAGAATGAGAAAAAGAAGACACTTCCTCTGCTCTCAAGGAGTTCATTTTCCCTCTACTGCTGTGAGAGAACAGTACAGGACAGTACAGCGTCTCAACAAAAAACAAAGCATGCAGGGTATGGAAAGGAATTCTGATATAGGGAAAGTCACTCTGTGCTGAACAGAATATGGTGACCCGCCTCTTCTGTAGAAGGAAAAAAAAAAATACATGCTTCCCTGGCCTACTACCCAATCAACAGTTCACCGATTCTTTTCAAAGAAACCTATCCTAGAAAGTAGACAGATCTTCTTTCTTATTTCTCAAAAAGGTTACATTTGTTTCAGACAATCTGATGCATGTGACTGAAGGATAGTAAAGAATAAAAACACCGAGTTGAAGTTCCACAGTACCAACAGCAATTGTAGAGATACCTTTTGCATAGGAAAAGAATGTCTTTTGGTTGAATGATTCCTTTTAGCACATGAGAGTTTGAACTGAGGAGCTATAACGTTTTGGAGCTTCTAGAAGTTGCTATGAAATAAAAATTTCTATTTATGAATCATTTATAATTGAAGGTGGAGAATGATGATAACTGACACGTTGACTACTCTTCAAACTTTCTTAGAAATTATGGTGCCTGAAAAATACAAAAGTATCTTTTTGTTCCCAACCTTCCTGTCTCACAATAAAGATATAAATTGTTCCTGAATTTGAGAAGCTCATTTTCTCAGGTTTAAATAATAAATTGACATTGAGAACAGGGAGCCTGTGTCATGATGAAAAGCTTAAAACATAGTTATCTCACTTCATATTTTCTAATGGTATAGCTCCCTCACACCTGTGCGCCGTTCTTCATACAGAAGACATATCAATTTTATCCTCATTTCATTAGAACTTGAAAACTCCCAAGTAGCTAAATGATTTCCTCCCATTAGAACTAGTAATTTGACAGTTATCCTTGTAGGAGTCAAGTAAAGACTCATGATATTCCTCAGGAAGGAAAATATCTTATGAAATTCTGACATGTTTGAAAATGTTTTCTTATAAGTAAAATGAATTGTCCTCATAGATTTATAGAATTTTAGAGCAGGAAGGGAGCTTAGTTTAATCGCATATTTTTGCATCTATGGAAATGCAAGCTCAGAGGAGCCTGTGGTTTTAGCATGGGTGGTCAAAGTGACATTTGATGGCAGAGTGACATTTCATGCCCTCCCTCAGTCTCAGTGACTCTCTACTCTTTTTGTTGCCATGCCTATTTCTCTGGAAGCCTCCTCACAAACTCTGGTGGAACTCAGTGCTATAACCCAGGGGTCACTTAAAGGTAAAGTTTGGTTGTCTTGTCACTATGCTTTTGGCTTTCATTGCCCAACATATTGTATAAGTTGTCCAGTTATATGTCTGACTCACTATTATGGTTATGATCTAATTCAGGAAACAGAAAAAAAAATGTTCTAGGTATTTTAAGCAGAAAGGGATTTAATACAACAACAACAACAAAAAATACTTACCATATCATTGGAAGAGCTGGGGCAACAGAAGTCAGGGGACTGCCACTGGACTACTGAGTCCAAGGGCACACCAGAGTAGCTGTGGTCCAGAGCACAAGAAACTGTCACAGCCCCTCTCGCTGCTTCCACAGCTGCCTTTCAAGCTGGGAATTTAACACTGGTCATCGGAAAATGGCTGCCACCACCAGCAACTTCCGAATACTCAGATCTCATGATTTTGCTTGCCAGCAGCAAGAGTTTGTGTTGCTATTCTGCTTTCTAAATCTCACGCAACGGCCAATAAGTGGTGGAATCTAATTTGTATCTAGAACCCTAACTACAAGAGAGTCTGGGGAATGTAGTTGCTAGTTTGCAAATCTCTAATTTTAGGAAGGCGGGAAGGTATCTATTGCATACACCTACTCAACCATGAACACAAGGACAGAGAATATCTTATTTATTTTTGTATCAACAAGTATATCTAGCATAGTGTTTGGGGTAGTATGCCCTCGATTCATAACATGCTGAACTGAACTGATTTATCACTTTTCCTGTCTTTCCACATTCAATTAGTCACCACAATATGATGAGTCTATGTATAAAACACCTCTTATTTAGGGGCCGGCCCCGTGGTGTAGTGGTTAAGCGTGTGCGCTCCGCTGCTGGCCGCCGGGTTCGGATACTGGGCGCGCACCCACGCACCGCTTATCAGGCCATGCTGTGGCAGCGTCCCACATAAAGTGGAGGAAGATGGGCACAGATGTTAGCTCATGGCCAGTCTTCCTCAGCAAAAAGAGGAAGATTGGCATGGATGTTAGCTGAGGGCTGATCTTCCTCAAAAAAAAAAAAAAAGAAAAGAAAATATCTCTTATTTATAGGTTCGTTCCCACTGATGCTGTCCTAGTACACTCCCCATCTCTTTCCAGGTAGCTGTCCTTTCTCCTTCTATTTTAGATGCCATTTGTTATACTTCTTTACTATAGTTATCTTTCCAAAACACTCAGATCTAAATATATCAGTCTACTCTGTGTGAAAGTTTTGCTTTCAGGTTGCCTTCAACATATGATTCAAACTTCATTGCAGGTAAGACTTTCTGTGATTGAGCCTGCCTTTTTATTCTAATATAAATAGTCCTTCGTGTCATATACCTTTCTTTTCACTTCTATATTAACTTTCTTTTATATTCACAACAAACTTGTAATGGAGAAATTATTATCCCTATTTATTTTTTCACATCTGTATCTTTCTGATCCAAGTAAGAATCATCTATTCCCTGAGTAACTGTTGGAGTCTCCTAGATGCTTTCTCCGATCCACTTCTGTCCCATCTAATGCATCTTCACATTGCAGCCAGAATTGTTTTTTAATGTGAATATGTTCACACAACATCCATTTTGCAATACTTTTCCACGTCTCTTCTCTACTCTTACCCTCTGTACTACACCCATACTGTCCCCAAAGTGTTTTATTTCCTACTCTCCCTTTCCCCTTTCATCTAATTAATTCCTACTTAGTCTTCAGATCTTAACTAAAATTTAAATTCCGTAGAGAAGTCTTCCCCATCTTCCAGAATAGATTCTGTTATAAATCTATGTATTTTATTTATATTGGTAAAATTGTAGACTGCTTGTAACATACATTTGTGTCATTATTTTGATCAATTTTATCTCCTCTATAAGACTCTAAGGTCCAAATAAACAGAGATTGTGTCTATTTTGCTCACAAGTGTACCCCTATACTTAGTATATTGTGTAATTATAATAAGCATTCAAGTAAATATTTGTTGAAATAATGAATGAAGTAATACATGCGTACGTGAATAAATGGGAAAAATTTAACTTCACATAGATTGTGTAAAAAAATTCAAGACCACATACGACTGTGACTTCAGCTCATTCTATTTGATTCCAAAGCCTGAGAACTTCCCAAAATATCATATGCCTTTTTCAGACTCATTTCTTATCACTGTATTTAGACACACATCATACGCTGTAAGGTTCCAAACTTTGTGCCTCTGGACATTTGCTCACAATGACTCCTTTCTACACGTTGCCCTTCTTTGTCAACTTAGAAAAATCCTGATTATCATCTCAAGGACAGTTAAATTTTTACCTTCTGGAAAGTCTGCCCAAAGTTCTAATAACAGAAAGCATTGCTCAGACTGTTTATTATACCTAGTCTTCTGAAAGTTGAAATGGCATAGCATTTTTGAAATAGGTGGAGTGGTTAAGGAATCACATAAACCTGAGGCTGAATCTTGGTGCTTCCATCTCCAGCTTTAACATATGTCTGTAAACATGTATCACCATATGTCTGTGAAAAACTAAGCACGGGTATTGGCACATGATGGATACTTACGAAATAGTAGTAAATAGTTTTTCTTCTCTTTTTTCTCTTCTTCTTCTTAATACTCTTATTAAGAAAAATATTACCTCCCTTAACCTCATCTTTTTCCAAGGAATTCTTCCAATTCTTATTCCATGACCTCTTCTTTCACGCCTTCTTCTATTTTTGTCAACGCCATCTATCTTTTGGCTGCCCAAAATAGCTTCACTCTGACAACTCACATACATACTGTCCTCCCTCTGTTTTGTGTCCCAGAATGTCCTGGTATCTGAAAATTACTTGATATAGTTCCCTTGCACTTAACATTTAACAAAAATTATGCCCCCCTTAGGTTTTAAGATCAAAGGGATATGCCCATGAAGTGAATAATTGACGTCACCATACGAAAACGTTTGGCCACGTTTTTGGAAGCTAAAATGCTCTTGCTGCTGCAACTAGCTGCCAACGTGTGAGAGATGCCCTGTATTCTCAACATAGCCATAGAATTTCCAAATAATCAATGGATTTTAAATACTTCAGGCACATTTTCCAAAGTGTGGCACAGATGATGACACAGACATCTGTGTTAAGGAAGACAATTATTTCAAGTCATATTCATGGAGAGTAGATGCATATTTAGGCCATAGGTATATATTGAGCTACAAGCTGCAATTTTTTAATAGTTTCAAGGTGGTTAATTTCATGGTGGTTAATCAGAAAAAAGGAGGAGAATGGTATTGGCTAGCGAGCCTGCAGATACTTGCAGACAGAGGCAGAGATTCTAAGTATATGTCTCAGGACAATCATTCAAGTCTCATTTTAATCTAAATCTGCCCATTGTGGTAGTTTTAAAACATAGCCACACAGTCTTGGACACTCCTCCCATTGAAAGGTGGGTCTGTGTTCCTCTACCCCTTGGATCTGGTGAGGCTTGTAATTGCTTCAATCAGTAGAGTATAGTGGAACTGGCACCAAATGAATTCTGAGGCTAGGTCATATAAAACCCGAAAGATTCTGGCTTATTCACTGAACACTTGCTTGGAGACCTTGCAAATATTGTAAAAAGTCCAATTACCTTGAGGCCACTATACTGGAGAGGCCACTGTTGACAGTCCCCGCTGAGTTCAGCCTTCTAGCCATTCCTGCCAAGACACCAGAAATGCAAGTAAATCTGTCTTGGATGCTCTAGATTAGCCCAACTGCCAGCTTAATACTACCTAATGACCACCATCAATGTCATGGAGCCAGGCCCGAATTCCTGACTCACAAAATCATGTGCAAAATGAAATAGTTATTGTTGTAAGTCACTAAGTTTTGGAGTACTTCGCTACACAGAAATAGATAACTGCAACACTCATCAATAAGTCATGGACAGAAAGGATTTACTTCTGAGTCTGCTAGTTTTCTGATTTTTTGGTAACTCCATTAATGAATAAAGATAGCATTTCTAAGAGGCTTTTATCAGGCTAAAAAGTAATGGTGAATACATTTACAGGAAAGACTATGAGGTGAGGTATGCATGTATACTTGCTGGTCTGTGTCTGTATGTGTGTTTATATTTCTACAACTTAAAAAGTGACAACCATAATATAGCATCAGGTTTTTACTCAGGATCAACGTAAATCATTGTTATAAGAAGGATGTCTCTGCTTTCTTTTGTGTACATGCCTTGGAAGAATTAACTAATTACATCAGTCGATGTCCTCACGTGATACTTCTGCTAAGAAGACAGAGAAGGGTGGTAATATTTTTATCAAGCATCAAATTTCCTTTGATCCAATAATCATTGCTGCTTCCATTGCATAAAATTTCATTTATGCTGAATGTCTGTTACTCATCCTTAAAAGTCAAACTGAAATTACACCTCCTCTGGGAAGACTTTCTGGGGTTGCCCACAAAGAGTTATTTTCTTCATTCCATGCTCTAATAGCAGATTGCTCACAAACTTGTTCTGAATCTATGTTTTATTGGAATGTCTGGGTTATACTAACTCCTTCTCTTTTTATAAGATTAGATCCCTGTAACAGAAAGACATTTCTATACATATTTGTATACCTAACATCTAATAAATTGTAAAAATTGCTGAGTTTCCCTTTATTCCTTGACGGCCAAGATGTTCACAACTTAGTTTTGTGTTCAATTCTAGTAACCACACTTAGTATAGATGGTTTCAAAATTGGGAAATTTGAAGACTATGAATAATAAATAAAATTATAAATTACAATATTGTAAATAAATAAATATTATAGAACGAACTAAACCAATGTTTCCATACAACAAGAATTTCATAATTTAGATACTACTAACGTCTGAGTGAATAAATTGAGAAATTATTTTAAAAAATCAAATACCCCAAATAATGACTGTTTATTTAGTTCCTGAGATAGCTACAATATGATCATATGACAAGATAAGATCATAATCATAAAACATAATTAACTCAAACTTCAACTGAGCAGCGTTAGATGTTTAGTTGTTCTCTCTTTCTATACCCTATACTTGAGCAGAAAAAGTAAAACAAAAGGAAGAAATTTTTATTTTATGTATTTAAAATAAAAATAGATAACATACTGGATTTGGAATAAGTGCAGCAAATCCAATAATCATATTTGATTTAATAAAGCCAAATTTGAATATAGAAATGTGTCCAACTACCAGAAAAATGAATTAACTATATCTCATGTATTTGGCTGAAATTAATGGACAAAATATAACAATGAAACATTAATGTGATAATATGACCAATGTTTTATCTACTTTTGTGACTTTTTAAATTTACATAACTTTTAAATATAAGAGAAAATGTGCATGTGTGCTTGAAACACAGGTACTAACAAACTATCTAAATAATAAATATTAGCTCAATTGATTAATGTTCAGGCATTTTGATATATAAATCCTAAAGCAGTACTTTTTAAACCTACATGAAATATAATGTTTAGTTGAAAGAGTAGAATAAATAAACCTCATGTCGCATTTCAACCTAAATTTTCTTGTGCTGAAATGACCATGTCCCACCATGGATTATGTCTAAAATTCTTTCTTTCTACTGCCATTCATCTGTGATAAACCACATTTATACGTTATTTATATTACTGCAATTTCCTAAAGATGTTCGTTCTTTTAAATACCAGTGTGATTCCTTATACGCCCTCCTCTTGCAGGAGTTTTTCACAGCCGTGTGTTCTATCCTTATGAAACATTTTCTATGTAAGCATGTACAGCTGCACAAATGGTCCCATATTTTTGAAGGATTCTTTTTTTAACCCTAAATGTGTAGCATAGCGCAAGATGTCAGTGAGACTGTAAGCTACTCTGAAGTGCTAACTTTCATGAGCATATATAGCACCATTTAAAATTTGATTTTCAATATTAAAAATTAGCATGTGATCAGAGTACAGAGGATTTTTAGGGCAGTGAAAATATTCCGTGTGATACTATAATGATGGATACATGTCACTATACATTTGTCCAAACCCATAGAACGTACAGCCCCAGAGTGGATCCTAATGTTAACTATGGACTTGGGGTAATTATGATGTGTCAGTATAGGTTCATCAAGTTGTAACAATTGTACCATTCTAGTGTGGGCTGTTGATAATAGGGGAGGCTAGGCACGTGTGAGGCAGGGGGTAAATGGGAAAATCTCTGTACATTCTGCTCAATTTTAAAACTTCTCTAAAAAAATTAAATCTTTACAAAAATTAGCGTGTGATTAATACAGGGAATATATCTGAATTTATGTTCCTTCCCAAATGTTCTTGTCACTAGTGGTACACCCTTGAACAGACATGGTAAGATATGCTGTCCATTTTATCTCATTTCACTTTTGCCTCTAACAGTTTTATGAAAACATTCAGAGGTGACTTAATGTAGCAGAATAAACATTGGACTAGGATAAAGATGACATAAATTCTAGTCTAGATCCTATCATTTAATAGATATGAGATCTTGATTATACCACTGAAAATTTTAGGAGCTTGATTTCCTCACATATGAAATGAAGATGATGCTATTCTTATCTATTCTTATGAGGTCAACTGTATCTTATAGGAATTAAATTTTAAAAGCACGACATAGTACATAAATGCTATATGGTGGTGGCAATAGTATTGATAATATTTTTATAAATAGATATTTTCATTTTGACCAAATGAGCTAAATAATGTTAGTGACCAAAACCAAAATAAAAAAAAAAACCCACCATGCAATTTCTATTTAGTTTAGTCTACCATTTTAAAAATAAGATAAAAGTTTGTGTAAAGCTTAACTGTTATATTCTTAACTAGACAGAAATTAAACTTGTTAGAGCTAAAGTGATAGCACAAGCTAGAGTTTTAATTAACAGAATTATTTTAATGATTTATTGATATAGAAAAGCTATACCAAACCTCCATTACAGTATGTGGTTAAAAAGAAGAGAAGCAAAGTGTCTACCCTCAGTTTTAAAAAGGAAGCCCTATGGACTGGTTTAGTCTTCAGCTCTGGAGCTAGAGAGTCTTGGGTTTGGAGACTGATTCTGGCTCTCAGCTCTTCTGTGACCTCAGGCAGAAGCTCCACTTTGCTCTCCCACTGGGAGACAGCAAACAAGAGCTCCTCCGTGGTTGAGTAGTCTTCGTGTGGATGGAGGAGAGGGGATGTGAGACACAGGATATAAATGCAATAGGGAAATACAGTGATTATGTTTCCGGTAGTTTGGTAAATTTTCTTCAAAATTTTCTTCCAGCTGAATCCATTCTCCTTTATATACTTCAATTATAGCTTTCTCTTGCATTTCAAACTGATTGAGCAATATGTTTTAAGAAAGACATCATATAGGAATAGAATGCATGGCAACACAGTTATACATGTGGAAACAAATGATTTTAGGAGGAGAATAAAAAGTCATTACGGAAAGAAAAGATAATGCCAGTTCGTCTATATTATGCCGTCAGTCAGTCATTCCTACATTGCCCTTCAGAGATGTTTGCCCACCAATCTTGCAGTTACATACCTAAGATGGAAACTTTTTAAATACATCTTGTGGAATAAAAGGGTTCATAGTGTAACTTAGAAAAAAATTGTTCAATATCATGTAAGGTTCTCCTAAAAAAGTAGGTGTTGCAAGTGCTTGGCTGTGTATAGCCTTTACATTTACCAGGAAAAGGCTTTCTAGAGCTTGCACTTACTGAATGTCTGTTATGTGAAAAAGCATTATGCAAAGAGCTGGGTGCACTACCCTGAAATAATATACAGTCTTTTAAGGACTAACTAAAGAATCACATTTAGTTAATGGCTTCTTGAGATTTTAGATCATCTCAGATTCATGATTATTAAGCCATTTTTTTCTTCATTTGGTCAGCACTAGACATAAATAATCATTTGGAAATACAAGTACAGTAAAATTTTAATAAAATGTGCCAATCTTAAGGGACTGTGAAAGGTACATTTTCCTGGAATTCTAAAACATTTCTGCTGCTTTTATATTTGACTCATACTTTCATCTCCCACCCCAAATGGTCCCTGCATACCCCAACATGACTAAAAGCCTACCTTTTAGTAACTTTTAATATATATTCAGATTTTTAAGGAATCTCACACAATTCATCTATCTTAATTTGTTATATCTACTGCCTTTAAAACCAAGTTCAAGGTCAAAATGAAGACAATACTTTTCAACTATAGAGTGCACTGTTAAATATTCAGGTGTTGTTGAGATTCTATGGATCCTAAGTATCTTGGGAATCATATAAGAGTTAAGGATAAATTTTATTTACTTTCCAAATAAGGAAGGATAACAGGTTATTTCTAATTTTAGTTGTAGCTGTGATAATGAAGTGCCAAAGGACAACTGGGTGGAGCAGGCCATTCTGGGCACCATTCCTCAGTCCCTTGTGTCCGTCTCAGCTCCTTCATTCTGAATGTATTCAGGGATGTGTTCCAAAGACTGGAACATTTTATTCCTGGTTTGTTATCCTTTTCCAAGGCTTCACTCCAAAATATACAGTCTTTCTTTGCCATCTATCCTCTTTCCTTTTCCCAACCCCCAAGTACCTCTGTGTCTAATTCATTCTAATCAAAACCATTCTTTGCTGCCCACTATGGGTACTCAGTGTTACTGGGCTCCAGTATCACAGTGGGAAGTATATTTTACAATTAAATGTGCTTTGAAATGAGCATTGAGTTTGTGTAGGGTTTAGGAAATTTAGGAAGCTATAATTTACCAGTACTGTGATCAATTATATAATCACAAACAAGTAATTATCAAATTTTCAGATGGATGTGGAGATACAATTTAAGGCATATTTGTGCATTTACAGTATGTAGATAATGTATAACTTTGTCAAACAAAAATAGCAGTATTGAATTTTTTTTTTTTTTGAGGAAGATTAGCCCTGAGCTAAGATAAATTGCCAATCCTCTTCTTTTTCCTGAGGAAGATTGGCCCTGGACTAACATCTGTGCCCACCTTCCTCTACTTTGTATGGGACGCCACCACAGCATGGCTTGACGAGCAGTGTGTCGGTCTGTGCCTGGGATCCAAACCTGCGAACCCTGGGCCACCGAAGCAGAGCACGTGAACTTAACCACACTATGCCACCGAGTGGGCCCCACAGTATTGAAATTTTTGAACAAAGCTTACAAATAAAAAGATGATATTTTAGCAATTCACCAGAGTGATAAATCTAAGTTATAGTTCTTAGTCTTCATAAGAATTTATCCAACTTCTAGCTCAATTCTGAACTAATATGATCATAATAGCTCTCATTTGTGTAATGCTTAAGAGTTTATCCGTACTTTCTACTCTGTTACTTATTTCAAGACTGATAATCTTTTGTTAAATTTTATATTTCCCTTATTTTGTAAATGAAGACATTATGACTAAGAAAGATGAGATAAATTATCCCAAGTCAAGCATGGATCCAAAATTTAATCAGGTTTTCCCTTGGCCTCTGAGTAGTCAGATTTTTCTACTGTGGCATAGTTGGCACCTATAGGTTTTGTAATCTGACTATACGAGAATACTTTGAACTCCATGACAATCATTAAAAATTCACTGAATTTGTGCCCCTTTCTTCCAAGATAGGTGCCATTTTCCCTACAGAATTATTACATTACTTAAAAGCAGCCTGCTGAGGGAAGAGCCGTCTGTAGTTAACTCTTCATAATTCTGTCTTTTGTAGATGAAGGTCATCATTTCTATGTGGTAGGAATAAGGGAAGTTAACAAAAGAAGAAGATGAATTCTGCCTTTGGAATTAAGATGTGACATTAAATTTTTTCTCCATGTCATATGTATATATGACATTGGAGAAATTATGCAACATTTCTTCCCAGTCTAATTTCCTCATCTATGAGAGGTTAATGCACATTATTGCCTGAAAGACTATAGAAGAGCACGAAGATTAGATGATCTGAGTCATGTGGAAAGGCCAAGCCCCAGTACCTGGAATAGAGCAGAATTTAATAAATGTTATGTCTCACTTCCTGTCCCCTTACTAAAGATATCCACATTGTTCAGCCTTTCTGTGTTTAATAACTATTGGTAGTGCACTTTAAGTAATTAAAATTCTCAAAACAATAGTTAGTATATCAACAATAATTACAACACAAAAACCACTACTGTGTCTATATAAGTATGTAAAATTACTACATCGTTCCTTAGCTAAGTAGAACTGTTAATTTATAGTAAAATGTAAACATATCTCTTACTAAAAATGTAGGTCTACGAGTGTTCTTTTTTTGTTGCCAGACTGATGCTATGTGATGTATCATACTTATAAACAGGAGGTGCTTGGCTCTAGGAAACCACTCAGTTCAATACTCTAATATCCTCATCCCTTTCATCATCATTACCATCATTACCATTATTATCATCATTGTCCTCCTCCTTATCATCATTTCTAACATGTATTGAGTGTTTACCATCTGCCAGGCCCTTTATTAAATGCTTTATATTAATTGCCTTATTAATTCCTCATCACCACCCTTATGAGGGTACTATAATTAATCTTATAGTATAAATAAGAGTAACAAATTTTAGTGGAGTTAGACAATTTGTCAAAGGTCACAAGCCAGTAAGTAGTAGAGCTGGGTTTTAAGTATAGGCAGTCTTATTTAGGAGTCCCTTATGCTTCTATGTCTTCATTAGGCCATGATATTCAGATTTATATTCAGTGGTGGCAAAAATACATTTACATATTGATGAAAATTTGGGAACAGAAATGTGAAATTGTCAGACTCAGTTATTTAATTCCCCCAAATACAATAGTATATCTTATAGGTATATCTTGGAGGCAGGTAGGTTAGGATAGACTGAAGTTCCCAATGAAGAGAGCATTTCAGTAACATAGGGAAAAGAGGGTTCAAGAATTCTTCAGGATCAAACTTTAGCATGCCTTGAAGTAATATACTTTGGTAAATATTTCCTATATACAGTCATCCCCAAATCATGAAATGCAGCATTTCTTTTTTATACTGTCATAATCTCTATTGGTTCATGTGTATTGGTATTCATGTGTTCAAATCTAGTCAACAAGATTATAAGCCCTTCAAGGACAATTCCAAGATTTCTGCTCTTTTTGACTGTTACACAACCTATCATCACTCTGTGTGAAGTATTTGCCTGATGTGAAATGAAGAACTTTGGATTTGACATTAGAAAACCAGGTTTTCTCGCCTGGCTTTTACCACCACTATTACCTTAGGCATGCTACTTTCTTTAAAACTCTGAAATAGGGGTTTGGGGTGGTAGTCAAAAAGGGACTTGACAAATATAAGGTAGGAAACTTCTGTGTAAAAAGTTTATAAATCTACTTCCAGTAATTCCTTAAAAATATTATTAAAATCATGAACATATTACTGTTCTCCCAAACATTCATTTAACAAATAATTATTATATTGTAAACCATTAGCTTTAACTTATCTAACATAGTATATAACATTATATATCTAACATTACATATACATGATTATATTTAACATTGACTCAGCTATTTCCATAATCTAGGTACTGAATAAAATAGTTTTAATACACTGTACTATTTAATCCTTAGAACAAATCTTTGAGATGAGTATTATTATTCACTACTTGCAGAGGTAGAATCTGAGGTGTTAACTTCAGTTAACCAACTTACCCCAAAATACACAGCTAGTAACTGGCAGATAGGTTCAATAGTTTAACGTGTTTATAGATTAAAAAAGCATGTTAATGGCCCAACTAGGAAAAAAAATAAGCTATGTCAATTTTTATTAAGTATGCTCTGAAGTTCAAGCAACAAACTTTAAAACTGTGAATTACTTCCTATGTTTAGTCCTTCCCAGGACTGGCTACATAATTGGCTGGGCCCAATGCAAAATGAAAATTCAAGGCCCCTTGTTCAACAATTTTTATTTCAAGATAGAGACAGCAGATAATTAAACCAAGAGTGGAGGAGACCTTATGAGTGTGGTGCCCAGTGAACTGCACAGATCACATACACATGAAGCCAGCTCTGGTCCTTTCTCTAAAGTGCATGAAACCAAGATTTTATAGACCCAAGAATATATCTTCTGCAATTGATAAACAGGATGAAGGTTCTTTATCAACAGGAAGAAATTTTGAGCAGACATATGCCATTTTCTCTACAGTGCAGTTTGAATATTTGATTTATATTTATGAGTTGAAAACTCCTTAGCAAAAGGATATGATGAAGCTTTTGTTCTTTATCATCATCATCATCAATTCTAACTTCATCATAGAATTGTTACAATTATTATTAATCATCACCATCTGATTTTATTCTATGACCAGGAGCTATACTGTAATTAAGAAATCACCATCTAATTTAACTCTAAGCAAAACATCTATGAAGTTCAATGGCTAAGACATTTGCCAAATACCATACATTCTGCAAATAATAGAGCATGGGTTTCAATCTAGCTATCTTGGGTTCCAATGCCCAGTATCATTTCAGCAAAATATTATCCAGTAGAAGAAAATATTAGCAAGCAAGTTTAGGAGACTTCATGTTTATAATCAGATTATCTAAACATTCATTTGTAAAGAATAGAAGCTTCATCCTCAGAGATGTGTTTCTGTTGTTTTTCTTATAGTTTTGTTCTCTCTTGTTAAGGAACAGATAAATTTATCAAAAAGATTTAGGAGCAGACATGAAGGAGTAACAAGGCTTAAAACTCTGTAAGATAATTTCTATTTCATTATTCCATTTGAGTAGAGAAAGGAATTAAATGTACTTTGGGGAAAGACGTTGAATTATTTCTTGTTTCTTGTTTATTTGTTGGTTGTTTTAGATGCTATTCTAGCACTTACCTCATTATCCGTGCATGTAGCAATTCAGATAATTTTGTTTAAAACACACACACATAGGTATTAGAATTTCTACTTTAAAGGTTAAAAGACTGCATGTGAATTTTCATTCAACAATTATTGAAAAAATCCCTAATTTATATTTCCATAAAGTATAATTGATTACAGTATAAGGGCTAAATTTGAAGTTTATTCTCTTTTATTCTTCTAGAAGATGGTTTAATTTATTTGATTTTATTAATTTTGGTTTGGTCTATTAATGTCGTTCTTCCCAGATGAGTCAAAAAAGCACTAGTGAAATGTAAAAGTGTGATTTCCAAATTCTGTTAGAGAAACAGTATATGGAAATATAATTTGTAGCAGAATTCCAATTAAATCTCTATAAAAGAAATAATCTTACTCCTCCATGTCTTCTCTACTTTTCAAAATGTGTATGACAAAATTATATTTATTTCCATTTCAGCAGTTCAATTGGTCATTCAACACACACACAATAAGCAAATAAATAGGTTGTTTGATAATAAAAACTAGTAGGGGGAGGTAAATGATCTAAAAGAGTGTAGGAAACTAAGGGATGCTGGTTATGAGAATTTAATTTTTTTCAACAAACATTTGTGGGTGAGCTACTATGTGCCAGGTGTAAATATATAATGTGTTTTATATCTCTCATTCTATTTGTTACTTTGCTGACTAAAAGTTATATTTTCCAAATCAATTCTTGTTTCTATGTATAGCCGTAGGTCATTCCTTCTGATGGCTCCCTAGAATTCATTGTATGTATTATCTTGGAAAATTCACTTACGTTGTCCCCAAAACTTACTACTACAAACAATGTGATGAGCATCTTCACACGTCTCCTAGGGCCCCTTTCCTGGACTGCCTTTGGTGGATACACCCAGAAATAGAACGGCTCAGGCAGAAAGCTCATATTTAATTTTGTTTTTCCAGGTTGTTCTCTAAATGGTTATACCCCTTTTAACCCACATTAGCAAGTACTTGGTTCTAATAGAAAGTATTTCAATTTTTGTCAGTCTCATGCACATAGGTAAATATCTCCTCTTTAAAATATTTGCTAATTACTAGTGAGCATTTCTTAATATTCTTATTAGGCATACAGATTTTCCCTTTGATAAATTACTTGTTTTTAATTATTTGACTGTTTTTATATTGTCTTTCTTGGCTTTTCCTTCCTGATTTGCAAACGTTCCTTATATATTCTAGATATTAATATTTTTGGTTACAGAAAATACAAATATCAATTCCCGATAAGTAATCCATCTGTTTACTTTGTATATTCCACTACATTTAATACTGTTAGATTTACATTTCATATATAAGTCTTTAATCATCCAGAGTTTGTGTATATGGCAGGAGATAGAGAACTTATTAATATTTTCCCCTGTAGAGGCAGCAAAGCACAACGTATAAGAGAAAAAACTCTGTAGCTAAACCATTGAGTTTGTATCCTGACTCTGCTACTGGTGTGTCACTTTGTGCAATTCACTTAACTCTTTATGCCTCAATTTCCTCATCTGTAAAATGCAAATAATAATAATGCCTATCTTATAGGACTATTTTAGCAAAGTTTAGTAAATTTAAAAGGTTAGTAAATATAAAAAGTTAGTAAGTTTAGATCATTGCCTCACACATTTTAAACACCATGTAGGTACTGTCATTGTTTATATTATCATTATTATTAAACAATGGACTGATATTTCCAACACTTTTTACAAAATAACTCATCCTTTCCATATAGATAGGCTGATTTTTGAGACCATCTCTATTATGAACTAAATTCCGAAATATACATACATCACTTGCTGGATCTGTATTCTGACTCATTGGTTTACTTCTCTTTAGCTTCAATGTGTGAAATTGTTTAATTTACCAGGGCTCTGTGTGTCTTAATAGCTGGCAAATGAGAACCCCTCCCCCACATTGATATTCTTTTCCAAACTGTCTTATGCTATTAGAACACTATTCTCCCATAAAAATGTTAGAATTAGTTCATGAATTTCGAAAAAATCTTGTTGGTATATTTATTTAAGTCATTTTGAAATTATCACTTAATTTACAGAGAATTGAAATATTTACAATATGTTAAGTCACTATTTGTTGTCATATAATTCTCAGTATATTTGCATTTTATATTTTGTCCTTTATAGTGTTCCATAAATTTCTCCACAAAGATCTTGCTAGATTAATTTCTAGACACATTATAGTTTTGTTGCTAAAGTAAATGATCTTATTTTCTCTTTCATTTTTAACTTGAATTTACTGGTAAAAAGGGATTGGTAATTGATTTTTGAACATTAGCCTTATATCTGGCACTTTTCTGAAATTTTATGTGATTTCTAACAATTATTCTATTATAGATGATAATATATCTTCAAATAATTGCTGTTTTGTGTTCACAATGTGAATCTATATTGCTTTTTTCTCATCTAGTGGCATCAGCCAGGACAATTTGTAACAATGTTGAGCAATAGCAGTGACAGCCAACATTTTTACCTTGTTCCTGACTTGTAAGGAACACATACTTTATACTCTAGATTTCCAGACCATTCTTGCATTAATTTTATAATCAGAAATAACAAATGTTATTATAAAAATAAATTTTAAAAATTTAACAAACCCATGGTAGAGAATAAATGAGTATTTTGTACTGAGAGGTTAAGTATAAGTATAGTTTGTTCTCAACAATTTAATTTGGGAAAAGTTAGTTAAAATATTAAGTAAAACAGAATTCCATTTTACAAGACTGTCTCAAAATCAGAAAATTTTAACTCTTCATGTCACCAGGAATGGTCCTGAAGACTTTGTCTCTCCATCTTGGAATAGTTTATTTTTATATTAAGCTCCATAGTATTTTCATTAAAATGTTTCAGGTAATGAGTTCTTTGGAGGAAAGACTTTTGAATCTGGAATAGAAGATCTTTTGGTGAGCCTGACCTTGGGCAAACCACTTAACTTCTAATCTCTGTTGCCTGAGTTAAGATTATTTAAAAAATAAATATTGAAATTAAAGATCATGACACATAGTTTTCCTCCCTCTCTTTTCTCTCATTAGCAAAAGCATCTATGATTTTTTTGTTTATTTACACGTGTGGCTATTAAGATGAATAAATATAAAATCAGTAAATCAACAAAAGACATGGTATAAGGAAGATTTTACTTTCTTGTGCTTATTTGTTGATTATAAGAACTTTTAAAAATCTCAGCCATCAAGTCAGTAACCATAATTTCTGAAAACTATGTGTAACATCTCTATATCTTTGTTTCTATTTCCTCGATTAAATTAGAGGAAAGCCCTAAAAACATCACTGGTCTATAATAGTTCATGAACCTTCCTTTCCTTACTCTTTGATTTTCCTGACCTGAAAATAAAATAAAACCTCAATACAAAAAGTTTCTCAGTGCCAAGGCAAAGAGATATATAAAATAATCTTACATATCTAATAAAATAGTGATAAATAGAAATCTGGAAAATAATTCATAATAATCTGTGTATGTGAGCGTGTTGCATGTGTTTGTGTGCGTACATGTGTGTTTGTCTCTTATTACTAAACTTTTTTAAGTAGTGCCTACTTCAGGTAGATATGCTTTGCAATGATCTCAATCATCAAGCGCCTCAAATTCTAGGAAATAGCATTTGACATATTTCAGAGAGAAAGATGACTGAATAGGTGATGCAGCTTGATTATAACCTTTTTATTCTATCTCCTATTGTGCTTTGACATGTAATACCAACATTGTTCTATTGCCTACAATTTGCATCCATGTAAGTCATCCTAAGAAGAAAGCATCTGTGCCCCTCTGCCGTGCAAAGCTGGTTTGGCATCGCTCTGGATCAAGCATATAACACAGAATCAGAATTGAATCTGCTGTGTTGCTCTACTCATTACTTTGTTAAAAGTATTAATACTAAGCAAAATGCTTTCACATCCATCATCTCTATTAATGCTCAGAGCAAGCCCAGAGGTGAGCAAGACAGCAATCATGAGCTTCATTTGACATTGAGAAAGGCGAAGTTCACAAAAGCTACGTGTCTTGTCTGAAGTGACAAACTACAAAGCAACAGGGCTGTGACCTAAAACCAAGTGTTTTCTACTCTAGTTTAACGCCCTCTCCCAAGACCATGAAAGAAAGTTGTATCCATTGTTTCACTCCTTTCTTCAGCATGGTGCCATGGAAGCTTGGAGAACTGTCTTTGAAGAAGGAATCAATTGTAAAAATTCAAAGTAACATTTTAAAATTCTTCTAAAAAAGTGGTTTAAGTATTTATTTTCACTCACTTCTTTCCAAAATATCTCACTCATCCCTGAAGAGCTATCTGCATTTTCTTTCTATCAGGTACAAATTTGAATCAGCCAGAGTACAAGAGAAGAATCAATAAGAGATATGGATTGAGAGATTCATTGCAAAGAATTGGCTTATGTGATTTGAGGGACTTGCTAAACAAACCTAAAATCCTCTCAGGAGCAGGTTATCAGGAAAGGCAAGCTGGAACTTTAGGGCATGAGCAGAAGCTATTGTCCACTGGTGGGCATTTCTTTCTCTTTCAAGGCCTGTTCTGCTTTTAAGGCCTTTTAATCCCTTCAATCAGGCCCACCAACATTATCTAGGATAATCTCCCTTATCTAAAGTCAACTAATTATGGACTTGAATCGTATCTACAAAATATCTTTGCAGCAATAGCTAGCTTAGTGTTTGATTGAATGCCTGGGAACTATGGCCTAGACAGATTGACTCATCAAAAAGACCATTGCAATGTTGGAGTAGAATCTTTGTAGACTTCTAAAGAAGCAACACTGACTTAGGGGTTGAGGAAAGATCTTAGGTTGATTATCAGTTCTCACACTGATTTGCTAATTATAGTCAGCAAATTGCATCTCTGTGAATTTTCTTTCAGTTATGTCATTCTTTAAGAATTCCAATAGCAGATCTCAAAATTTCGGTCACAAAGATACATAAACAAGCCTTGAGCTTCATCAAGTGCTCAGGAAATTAAGAAACCTAGCTATCCATAAAGCAACAGCTCCCTCTACCTGAAGGTAATTTGCCTGGGTGGAGGCTACTAAACATTGCAAAATAAACTAAAATCTCTGCTTTGAGCTTTAGTAGTGTAGAATGTGACAATTTATCCAATTGGTACAAATGATAAATAAATTTAGAATACTTGAGCTCTGTTTCCATCTTCTCTGAACCATGAAATGCAATTTAGAATTTGCTCTTTCAAATTAAAATCAGGAATAAAAAATGGAAGCAAACAAGGAATGGGGAAGCTGTTCTCCAACCCTGCAGTCTAAAATCTGGACCCTAACAGAGCGCTCTGACAGCTGTCATTGCAAATCAAATGCCCCGATAAGCAGAACCGTCTTCATTTTAGCAGTGCTGACATGGTTCAGAGAAGATTATGTCTGATAACAGAAATTCAAATAATGACAACTTTGTTACCCTCTGTTCATCACTTCAAGTGAGTGCCAAAAGGACTGGTCCTGTCCTAGAGGTGGGATTCGGTGTAGGAACATCAATCAGAAAAATGCCTCCTGACCCAAGGTTATTTATATCAACACTTCAACCTTCTTCAGCTCTGGAAAGTTAAGAAAACCACCCCCAAGGAGGTACAAAATATGATTGAATTTGCTCAAGGTCATGTCACTAGTTCACATGGGCATTGGACATGACAACTCCATTCTCTGATACCCTGTGCTAGTCAGGACTGTGTTCTTTATCTTGTGTTGGATCAAAACCAATGTTGGACACTGTTATCTTCTCTCTTTTTCAAATTATCAAAGTTATTTTCTGGAAAAGAAGCATAATTTTAAAATACGTTCATGACAAAAGAATAGGCATCATATGATTTCTGAGATGGCGAAATCCAGGAAAAGGGAAAAAGCATGAAGGTACAAAGGAGAGGGTAGCAGAGGGAGAAAAGGTTTTCCTGAATGGTGGGATACAAAACAGCAGGCAAATAACATGCCTCACAGTTGCTCCTGCTTTTTCAAGTGTCCAAGTTACAAGGTGCTTATTTTTTTCAATTATAAATTGAAATATAATTTTTTCAATTATAAAATTGAATAGAGTTATTTTTAATTATATGATTATGTTGCAGAAAATTTTATTCCAGGTTTCCTTTTAACTGTAAGATCTCTTAGGGCATTTATAATACAACATAGTTTCCAGAAAGCTGATTTATGCAGAACTGTTGAGAAACATCTCTCTTGTCTAAAGTAAGATACAAGGTTTCACACTGGGACATGCATGGACGTATCTCCAAAAATGATCAGATCTCAAAGACACTGCCTGTCACTCCTGGATATTTTTCTCATGTTTAGTCCACAAGCTGCACTTACACACGGTTGATTCCATCGTGACGTAGCAGTGAGCACACTCTCCTAGGAAGTAGATGATTCACATATAATTTTAACTCAAGCTGTATGATTTTAGCAAGTCAGACCCCTTTTCCCCGACTGTTAAATGGAGGTCATAATACAGGTTAACCTTATCTTACTATACAGTTTTGAGATGGTGAATATAAACATGCTTTAAGAACTATATCTACTATCTGTTATTTATTACAATAATTATAAGTAATTTTAATAAATCTTGGTGTAAGATTTGATTTGATTTCCTCTTTTGATAAAACATCCAGTATTTCATTCTCTTGTTTATATGCTGCACTGTTCTTTTCCTTCATGTCAAGTGTCAATTCAGGTATGAATCCTTGTGATTCCTTGCTAAGCCAACTTGTTCGTTTGCTAAACACGTTCTGCTTTTCTTTTCGTGTCCTCATGTTTATGCAGTTCGGCAGTACTCTAAATTGAATGTCAATTTCCAAACACATTTTCTAGATTTGCATGGAGAGAACTAATATTATCTCCCTCTTCAAATTCAGTATAAATTGCCTTTGTCTTCTTGATAACATGTTATGTTGAAAAGTTACACCCAATTTGTGTGTTCAGAATGCCAAGTGGATCTGGGCCTGGGGATACAGAGTTCTGGATTCTAGTGCTGACTTTGTCACTTACTCCCTTGTGATCTTGTTTGTGACTTGAGGAATTTAACTGAATTCATTCATTCATTTAGACAATGTGTACATATTAAGTACCTCCTAAAAGAACGCAAAAATGAATAAAACATAGTTCCTATTCTCTTTGAATTCACCATCTAATGGCAAAAACAAATGCAAATACATCGGTACCCAGTAGCAACTGAAATCTGTGAAAAGCATATGGGAGCACTGGTTAGACCACGGTGAGTTCCGCCATGATGTGTTCTCTGTTTGTCAGGAGGTATTTTTTGAACTGGATCATAAAGGCTGAATTACATTTCCAGGAAGAGAAAAGGGAAGTACACTTCAACTAGGGGTGCGTGAACATTTTGTGGCACAAGAATGAGAAAGGATAGAGATGAGGCTGGAGAGGTGGAAGGCTGTGACTTAACATGAAGTTGGAGCTCAAAGCTCATGAGTGCATAGGCATCGTCACCTGTGCTCCCAATCCTGTCCCTCTCACCTGAATGACTGTCTCTTTAGTGAACTCCTCTCTCTCCTGCACCATCAACTTTAGAACCTCTGATTTTTCTTATTATCACTAATCAATATTTATAATTATAAACTTATTTGTATGGTGTTTTGGTTTTTTGCCATAGGATGTCTCTCTCACCAGACACACCATGAAGTCAGAGACACATTAATGTAAACCAGCATCTTACATATACATGATAGATATATTTTGAAAGAATGAATAAATCCATACAGTAGCATAGAAGCATACTACTATTCCATGCAAGAGATTTGCATGACCCTATTTCTGCTTTAGAATGACCCCAGCAATAGCAGTGTGAAAGGTAAAGTAAGGAGGAGACAAAAGGCATGATTGTGACAAAAAAGTTATTTAACTCACGTGTAAAATTAATAAACAATTATTTTTTCTTAAAATGACTAATAAAGATGCATACTGAAAACAAATTCCAAATATCAGGCAACTAGAAGTTTGGTTCTGTTTTCCTGTTGTGTGCTATGTCACTGTGAGCACCTTTATCTTTCTGGATGTCAAGTTCTTCACCTATTAAGTAATTCAAACTTAATTATCTCTAAATCCCTGTGTAGTTTTAACATTTCATATGACAAAATAGCTAACCATGTTCCATAAAGTATATAGAAATGCAAAATTTTTCAGAAGAAATACATACACATATAATGGCATGTATTTCTCAAATACACAACTTGTGTCTATTAATCAATCTTGGGTTACCTTCTTTCCTCTCTTAAACCATGCTATATTTGTGTCTGGGCATAGCGTTTCCACTGGGACATCAGACGTAAGTGTGCAAATGTCTTATGCTTTCTCACAAGCATGTCTGTCATGTCTGGTGTTCAAGTTGTATACTATACAAAGAAGGTACACTTCAAGGGAATGCCATTCACACCTTAGACATGAAGATTCTGGGCTTTCAGGCCAAGCTGTGGAGCAGCAAGAGAGAATCTCTGCATAAACCTACCTTAAGGCCATTCATGTTCAGTTGTGCCCTTGTCCCAGCTGGGTTCCAGACACCATAAGGTTGCTTTCTCTTACCTACCCACTGGCGTATGAGGCCAAATTCTTTCTCCTCATCCAATTCTGAAACTGACATAGTCATCTCACCTGAGTGGGTTGGAAGAGCGTGGAATGTGTTCTCCAGTAACGGCCTGCGTGTCCTTGTAGCGTCCAGGGTGTACGTGGGAAGGCTGATTTGGGCATGTGTGCACATATGGCCCAAATGTGGGCTGCCACTGGTTCTGAAAAGTTTTCCTGAGCATAGCTGTTGAGGATATGAAAAAATATAATTTCTTAAAATTTGCCTGAAGAGAAATTCTAATTTGCACAAAAATATTTTTGGGTCAGCAGAAATCCTTGTCATTCCTTAAATAAATATTCTTTTAGTATAGCCACAGGCGTTCAGCCCTTGCTTTCATCTGAGCCACTCTGTTTGGCTGTGACTGTTTTTTTTGACCAATTGGATGTGGCCATCACCACTGATTTTTCACCCTCTTTCTAGTACAAGGAAATCTGAATGGTTCAAATCTTCCCTGCCTTACTCTATAGTTATATGTCATTTAGTGCAGTCTATTGCGAACAACATTGGGCAAAAGGCAAGCAAGGTTGTTTTATCTATGGTGTATCAAACTACTGCAGCAGTTTTTTGATCCTTCCAAAATAGACATCATTTGATATCTTATTGATATGTTATTTGACAATCAGTTAAATCACTCTCTCTGTTTCTCTATGACCCCGGACAATCAACCAGTGGTTTGTAAAGAGAACTAGGGTATCTCACTCATTTAGCACTAGGAAAGGCATTTATTGTGAGCTTCTATGTGTCAGTCAACACTTCTAAATAGAATTTTAAAGTATATACACTAGATCTAATTGTCTGATAAAATACTCTTGCTGCTTTTTAGGACTTGTAGTTCAGTTAAAGAACAAAAATGTGTTTATTCATTCTCTCATACAATCCTTCAAGTATATTCAAAGTGTGGATTATGAGTCAGTTTTGAATATATTCAAATATGAATAAGCTATGGTTTCCTTGCTCACAAAGCTCATCATCAATAGGAAAAACAGGAGTATAAATACGTCTTTCTTTTAAAATTTCTTAGGCGTGTTTCCTGAAGCTAAATGTTGTTATCGACTATTTCCTCAAGGTTCACAAGGGTTTCGTTTTCATTTGTTTACTCCACCTATAGAAACAGATGAATATAGTGATATCTTAAAAATCATACCATATACTTAGGAAAAATATACTGAATCATTTTTATATAGAAAAAGAAGATAATATCCATCATTTGTTGAGCACTAATACTATGCCAGGCATGAGCTCAGTGGGTTACACACTTGAGTAGATTTACTCTTTACAAGAACTCTATGAAGTCAGAAGTAATGACATCTTTGTTTCAGAAATGAGGAAATTGGGCATCACAGGAGTTAAGTCACTTACCTAAGGCAAATTAAATCATCCAGGATAGCTGACTCCAAAGTTCTCATTCCACGTGCTGCCTCTGACAATGCAGTATATTTGGAGGAAAGAGAGTATCATGTTTGGGAAAATACTGTCCCTCAGGGGTCCTTGATCATGAACAAGACTGTAGTCTGTGAGTAGCTTGAGAGAGGACCATGGAGAGAAAGATGGGTGTCTTGTTAGCCAGGCTGTGCCCTGGGCCGATGAAGAGGCTGTGCCCCTCGGGTCAGACCACCTCCAATACCCTAACTGTGTGGTATCTGGATTTGAAGGGAGCAACTGGGTGATGGTGGGGAAGGGTGTGCACTGACTCTGTCACCCTCAGGACTTAGACACCATCTTTTTAAAGGGCAGGATCCATAAAACCAGGGGGACACATCTGGTGTCAGGGAACACGAAATCCTACAAGGAGCCACCAACCCTCCACCCCAACCTCTGTTTCCACCCTGCAGTGGAAAGCTTTGGACCACTTTACCCACATCTCGTTGTAGGACACATTCAAAGACACTCTGCCAGCCTAGACTAACCACTCTAGATACAGTGATGACCTGAAGTGATCAAACTGATCACTTGGGATGAACAACAGCTACAATAAACTGATCAGAACAGACATACTGAAAGGGATAAAAGACATAAACCAACTGCTTGGGACCCATGGATAGCTCCAGAGTCGCTATTTCAGGCACAGCCATCAATCAGGTGCACTCTCTGTGGCAGCCCTATCTCCCCCACCAGACTGACCGACTTGGACGCACTGACCAGCCCCAACACACCAGGAACCCCTATCTACCCAGCCTCGGTCACCTAGGAAGGGAACTGGCTTGACTGACATCACATGATCATCTTCCATCTTTTCTATTAATTTTTAAGGAGTGATTCCTCTCAAGATAATGGTGAGCATAGATTTCATGTGATCACTTTAGCCAATTATCAAGCAAGTATACGATATGTACCAAAAATTTTAAACATTCTAGTTAGCAAGTGGATGTTTGAGTTCCTTTTTAGGAAGTACTTAAGCTGCACAGCAATCTAATTGGAAGAAGGAAAGAGGTTTGAAGCAGCATTAACATAGCACTTTACAGAAGTAGAGAAAATGTTCATTGATCATATCAAAGAATAGCAAGAGATGGGGTGTTGATATTGGGGGATGTAGGAGGAAGGTGGCCCAATACTTTCCAAAGCTTCTTGCCAATGCCCCTCTTGCACTTAATTTATAGATGTTAAGCATTTTAACTTTTCATAGCATTTAAGCTATTTATAAGAAGTATATGTGGTTCTGCATCTGTGACAGAGTCTGCTTTTAACAAAAACTTTATTTTTTACAAACTTTTACTTAGTCATAGCTATATGTTGCTTTCATAAGTTTCTCATTTGTCACGGTATACACAATGAGATTGATAACTCTTTTTACAAAGAAATATAGAATAAGTTTGAAATCCCATATCCAATCCAATGTCAAGTCCTACTATCTCCACCTACAAAATATTTCCCAAATCAGATCACTTCTCACCACCCATAGTCCATAGTCCAAGCCACAATTGCATCTATCCTCAGTAAAGAGCAATGCAGCTTCGTTACTGGCCTCCTTCCTTCCCCTCTTCCCCCAAAGAACAGCCAGTGAAGCTTTTAAAAATATAAATTAAATCATGCCTCTCACTACTCAAAACTCTCCAATGGATGCCCATGACATTTAGATTACAGTCCAAATGTCTAAGTCTGAATCCTTCTGTCTTCTGTATTTCATCTCCTACTTTCTTCTCTCCAGCTCACTACACTTGAGTCACACAGGCTTTCACACCTGCTGTTCCTTCTGCCTGGTATAGTCTTTTCCTGAACTTAGGCTTGGCTCGCTCTTTGTCTTCATTTAAGTCTTTTCTCAAGAGTCCTCTCAGAATAGCAACCTTTGAGTGGCATATCTAAACATCCCCTCTTCATCCTTTTATCCTATTTTATTTTTCTTTATAACATTTATCATTACCTGAAATTATTTGTTGATTATTTATTATCTCTGTGCTTTATGAGGGAAGAAACTTTCAAAGTTGTAACCCAAGCTATTCATTTATCGTTGAATAAGTTAAATTAATTATAAAGTGAAATAACATTTGTTATTATTTTAATAATGACTTAAGATCTGCTAGAATGCTACATGTTATGCTGCATACAGACACTAAAGATCAATGTGATAAATGCTGCAATAGTCGTAAAGTTCACCAAGTAAAGAGAGTTAGTCATTCTGGAGAAAGAATAGGGAGCTTCATGGAAACCATGGTTATGATGACAGAGATGACATTGATAATGACAGCAATTCTCATTTAGGGGACACTTTCTAAGTACCAGCCGCTGTGCTAGGTGTAATGTAATGTAAGCTTACTTACGTTAGCTTATTTGAACTTCACAACAATTCTATGTAATAGATAATATTACATTCAGTTCACAGATGAGGAAAGTGAAGTTCAAAAAATTTAATAATTCCCCAGTTAAGACTTAGTATTATCCAACTTGAACAGTAAATGTGGGTCTTTCCGAGTTCAAAGCCTGTGCTTTTTACCTTTCAGCTGTATTTTAGGAGTTATTGCTTGTCCTGGGATGATCCTGCCATAAATATAAGCAGAACAGTTTCCTGAGAATAGTATGCTCTATATTTAGACAGACACACAGCTTCTAAGTTGAGCTCTACCACTTTCTACTAACTAAACAACAGATACATAATTTATTTTCTGTTAGTCTCAATTTTCTCATGTATAAAGCCAAGTAACTTGTCAATGTCTTGTGAATATTAAATTAAATAATCCATGTAAATCACTTAGTACAATGCCCTTAGTGATCACTCCCTACAGGCTCCTTCATTCCTCTCAACCCAGCCTTGGATCTGTGAATCCAATTACGATACAAATTTCTCATTGAACACTTACTGCACATTTGTCAATGAAGGTAGTTTTCTTCTAAGATTCTATACCCCTATAGACAAGTACACTTCCCCAGGAGTTGGAACATAGATAAATAAATATTTTAAAAATACCTTTGTAAATTCAAGAGCACATAAAATAAGAGTATGTTTTTAATTTGGTTTAATTCTTCAGATTTTAAAATAAATCTTGGTTCTGAAGACTACCTTAGCAATTACAGGTCCTTCATTATTTAAAAAGGTTAGCACTCCCATATTGTCTTCTACATACGATGAATAAAGAAGTAAGTAAGAATACAGAAGTAAGAAGTAAGTATGTCTGTTCATTATATAGAAATATTTATTAGTTTCATTTTATACTTGATTTATTTTTTTGTTGAGACCAGTTGTTTCCCAATACATCGGTCCCCTTAATCTGTTCATGAAAACTCATCTGGCTCTCAGGAGAGGAAACCTTCAGTCTCCTGTGTTAATATCAGTTTCCTCTTTCTTATTTGCTGCTATTAGCTTTTCTTCAGAAGAACATGCAGCTCTTATTTTTGTTGGTATGATTGTTGTTGATCTATTTTTAATGTACTCAAATTTTTTTTCATCCTTCTGTACTTCACAAAGTCATAAGATTCAAAACATCAAGATTTTGCATGGTGAATTTTCTGTTTTGTTTTCAATGCTAGTCTTATTTGTTATTTATACCTGTGCTCTAAAATACTGATGCTTATTAGAAAACTGCTTGAGAAATATACATAAACATTTCTACTATTTCTTTCCTTTCACTATGTGTCAGTGATGGTTTTTATTTTTCCTTTTGGTAGTATCAAAATTTGTATTACGATAAATTATAAAATATCACTCACATCACCTCTTTCACTCCAATCTCTAGGTACAATGTCACATGAGTTTATTTTTGCCCCACTAATTCAATTCAAATGCGTTCATTGATGTTAATCACAGAAATTCTAGATTTATTAAAAAGAGTTTGTCATTATCTTGTTCATTTAATTATATAGGCTAGAAGTCAGAAAACTTTTCCTGTAAAATGCAAGATAGCAAATATTTTAGACTTGTGGATCATATAGTATTTGTTATAACCACTCAACTCTGCCATTGTAATGTGAAAGCATCCATAGACAATACATATATGAACAAGTGTGGCTGAGTTCAATAAAACTTTATAAATGGACACCAAAATTTGAATTTCATATCATATTCATGGGTAAAAGAATATTATTCTTTTGACTTTTTAAAATTTTTTAGAACTGTAAAAATCATCCTTAGCTTACAGGCTGTACAAAACAAGTCAGTGGGCTGGATTTGGCCCACAGACTTTGGTGTACTGACCTTTGATACAGGCTATCCTCTCTTTCAGATGTTTAGCAATGTCATAACACTACATTTATGTAGAAAATCTGTTATTGTTGGTTTATATATGAACCGGTACCATATTTAAGGAAATCATAAATCAAAAAAGAAAGAAGAATGCAGAGCATAGTGAACAAGTAAAGAGATTACAAAATTTGTATAGTCCTTTGAGGAAGAGATAAATAGACATAAATGTGTATGAAAAGAAATAGAACAATATCTACGATTGTCTTATGTTCTCTTAAAATAATCTATCTAAATTGTACTTACAATACAGTAGACTAAGTTGATATAGAAAAATCCCTACTTCTACTCCAAGCAAACACATAATAGTGCTGAATAAAAAATACTTTTAAAACTTAAAATAACTATGAGTTTAAACCAAATCAGGACAATGCCCAGGAGCAGTGAGCATGAGTTGGATCTGAAGCAGAATCATTTATTTGCAGAACTAGACATAAGCCTTAACTGGAAGCTAGGGCTGCGAAACCTACGTGGTGTAACCAGTCCAGGCCATGGGACTGAACTAATTGGTAAAGCCCGAAGATATGTTGTCTATGGGTAAGGACTTGTCTAGTCCATAAAATGGAGTTAGAAAACCTCTCTTCAGGAGCTAAAGGTAACTTGATAGGAACTTTCCAGTGCCCCAGGGTTTGTCACCTAAAAAAAATCTGTAGTATGCATGTTCCATCCATGGTTATAGTATCCACATTCTCAGTACTCTCATGGTGCATGAATAGAATGACCATACGTACTAGGTGGTCCAGGACAATCCTGGTTTACGCCAACTATAAAGTTCCCATTCACTTTCATAAGCATCCTGTTTGGATAATAAATTATAATATAACCCCATACATAGCCACAAGCTGAGAAATTAACACAAAAAGTGGTTAAGAACTGATGAAGACTTAGGGCCCTGAGCTGAAGCAAATCAAAAACTCTCCTTCAGTAACTCAGGATGGAGAGGATTTACACACACACACACACACACACACACACACACACACACACACAGAACAATAAAATAAAAACTCCTAAGGATGAATTCACATCAAAAATTATAAACACAACATGAAAAAAAAACACAATGAGGGAGAATCAGTCAACACTACTCAAGAGGAGAATTTACAATGTAAGTAGAACTAATAAGCTGAAAGAGGTATTTTAAAGTGTTCAAATAGATAAAAGAGAAACTTAAGCAAGAACATAATATGATGGGAAAAATCAGGAAATATAAAAAATAATCAAGTAAAACTTCTAGACCATATTTATAGCTAATGAAAAAATAGTAAAAACCTAAATTAATGACTTAACGGCATATAATCCTAGAGACATTTATTGAACCAAATCATAAAACTCAAGAAATAGCTCAAAATGCAGTTCAGAGAAATAAAAGATAGAAAATATAAATGAACTTATGAGACACAAAAGATCCAATGAAAAGTCCATATATATTTGAATATGTAATGACTAAGAATTTCCCAAGAATTGAAGAAAGATATGACTGAATATAGAAGAAGCACATTGAATTCTGAGCAGGAAGAATAGAAATCTATACCAAATCTCTCATAATCAAAACATATAACATCAAAACAAAAAAACGGAAAAAGTTTTAAGTATTACAGGACAAATATTACTATAGAGTAATAACAATGACAAAACAGGTTGAAGATAGGCTTCTTTTCAGCAATAATGCGTAGCATGAAACCATTATTGATACCTTCATAGTACTGGAAGTAGAAAATAATTATCAACCTAGAATTTTACACTAAGCTAAATTATTAGTCAATAATGTATCACATAAAGCCATTTTCAGACTAGCAAAGATTGGCAAGGTAAATTAATCCTAGACTGACATTAAAAGATCCAATGAATAATATTCTGGAGGAAAAAGAATATTGAGCCAGCAGGAAGAAGTTCAGTAAAAAAATAAGGCAATTGTTGGCAAAGATATTAGTAAACATATTGATAAATAGTAATTTTTCTTAACTTAATTCCTATCTATTGGACTTGAAATACATTGATACACTGTTTCAAATGCCCTTCATTAGGCCACTATTAATTATATAATCTAAATAAAAGCTGTCATCATACTCTTGATTCAGGTATGACTGGATTTATGTTTTATTTTCTAAACATCATCGTTCTGACTACTCTCTCAAGCACCTTTACACACACACACACACACACACACTACACATGCTATATATAACATAGAACTGTCAAAGATTCAGTGGTACTAAGTAGAGTAGCTGATTTAAATCCAGGTCTTACGAATTAAAAAGAAAAAAACACTCAACCACTTTATGTTGTCTTAAGCGATTATATGATAACAAGTGATTATCAAAGGACTGGTTTATGCCATGCTCTGTAACATTACTACTTGTGACTAATGTCGAGTGATCAACCACAACCTCATATGTGGAAAGTGTAAAAGGTAGACATATCTTATGAAACTTACCCCATAAAAATACAGACATAATTACCAATAATATTCATTAGCATATTTGTCTACAGAAACAAGAACATTCTGTGATAATGGAAATTTTCTCTATCTGTACTGCCCATTACAGTAACCGCTAGCCACATGTAACTGTTGAGCACTTGAGCACTTGAAATGCAGTTAATGCAAATGAGATACTAAATTTTTACTTTTGTTTAGCGTCAATTCTTATATTTAAGTGGCTACGTGTGGCTGGTGGCTATTGTACTGGATGGTACTGGTCTAGAACTAGTTTATATGTAGTAGGAACGTGGAGATTTCTAGTCAAGTAATTAGGGATAGTTAGACACGATGGTTAGACACTTAGACATCCTAACTTAATGGCAAACTCCTTCAACAGCTACTAAAGTTTTCTCCATTTTTATGTAGCCTTAGTCTGTTTGGTTTTTTTATAGTTATCTCTGTGCAAAAATTCTTACAATAACTTTCTTCTATATAAAAAATGAACATTATATAAGTTGGTAAACCTTATTTTGTGTCCAAAATCACATTAAGCACTAACATTGGACAATTCATTTAATTTGTCTAAGTTTCAGTTTTTTCATTTTTATAATAATAACAATAAAATAGTAATAATATAAATCCCTTGCCCTCCTCAAAGATTAAGAGCACAGAAAATGTTGGGAGAATTGGAGAAATAATATGTGTAAATGACACATCGTGGTATTGTATAGATCTAAATACATTGGTGTCAAAGGGTTATCCTTAACTTGTAAGCATCTATCTTGATGGAAGTATTGCTAGATATCATAAAATGGCAAAAACAAACAAACAAACCAAATAAATAATAAACAAATACAACAACAATAACTACATCCAGATGCAATTTGCTGTCATGTAAAGAAATTATGGTGTTAGTATGCTGATATATTTTTCTAAGGTGTATATGAATTAGGTATGTGAATATGTTTGTAAGAATAAAGAGCAAAAGAGCATGCAAAGTCTTAGAAAATATTAGAAAATCAAAGTAGGTATAATTATGGTATATAATTATAATTGGGTTAAGTCATTTCTAGATATGGCTATTTCACCCATGTCAACATAACTAAAAGTTATCTGTTTACAATCAATAATTAAATAGTAATTTAAGGAAGTGTATACTCTGATGGGTTAATTAAAATATTTCTGTATTCCTTATTGGATTTCTATTGCAAACTGTATTGAAATAATTAGTATTACTTAGGGGCAATTAAAACTAGACCTTAAGTTGTTATTTACCATTTTCACCAACATATTTCATATATCTCCAATGTTTTTTCCATTTATTTTTTCCCGTAATTGCTTTAGTTGTAATCAACAGCACAAGTCTTAAATCTCTAAAGACTTGATAAGAGTAAATAAATAGTTATAAATCTTAAGCTAAGAAATTTTTTAGAAAAAAGCACATATGAAAATTATGCATAATTGCTGACTTCTGAAAAGAAGTTTTCCACTGGGGTGAAGCAGAGAAATTGTACACTGGGACTTGTTCTACCCTTATATGTCAATCTAAAAAGCACATTTTAGGACAGAATTGCACAGATAAGTAGTCTATTTACTAGAAAAGGGCAACTTAAACCTGTATTCTTCTATTTAATCAAGATTCTATTTAATTAATTCATCGCCTGACAAGTCATTTTCATTCAATCATTATTCTTGGCTGAAAGCATAATAAATGGCTTACTATTTTAATAATTATTTCAATTGGATAATAAATTCTCATTTGCTAGGCCTCACATAATGCTATAAAACTATCTAAATCTCTAAGGGAGGTACTTGAAAAGTTTAGAGGTGTTTTGAGAATAGGTTTTAGCCTTTACTTTCTCTAGGAAAAAAAAATTATAAAAACAAGAACAGTTCACTTAAAGGATAGAAGGAACTAAAACATCCACTTTTTAAAAGTCCTTTTTCTACTTTTCTCCTGTATTTTCTACTGTGTACTCTTCGTTGCCTGTATAATTTTTCTCTGTTTTCTTTTTCTCCAACTTTATATGCATGCTGTCAGAGTCATAGACAGATTTGTCAATATAGGAAAGGGCATCCCTGGGCTGTGTGGGACTGGTTAAAACTGGTTGCTGGGTCCTGGGTAAATTAGTCCTCTGTATTCATTAGTGTCAGAAAAAGTATGTTAAAGAAAGGGGAGGAGCACTCTGGCTACTAGATGACCACTGATGTTCAAATTTCATATATCACACTGGGGATATATATACACATGTATCTAACTCTGTATATCTATCCACATATATTTATATCCACATAAAATATATCACTATAAAAAAGTGTCATATAAAATATATCACTATAGAAGTGGTACCATTTCAATGGTTGTTAGGCCTGTGACAAAAACGTATTGGTGATATCACACCAATATATTTTTATCACAGGCTTAACAACCGCTGAAATGGCACTATTTCTGTTGCAAGAACTCATGGGAATAACCACTCCTACATCCCTACTCACTCTCACTTTTACTTCTGTACTACCCAGTCCTGGGTCCACGGAAGACATTGACAATTGTTCACACCGTTCTTTCTCAGGTTGCTTCTTACTCAATGGAGTGCTCCAGACAACCCTTTTAAAATAATGAGAGTTGGCACGCACAATGCAAAATCATTTGCCATCCCTGCCACTTGCCTTTCTTTCACATGGAATGATTACCAAAGTATTAGGACTTGCAAATTACCAATGAATTTCCAACATAAAGAGTTCCAACATAGAATGTTAGAGCTAAAAACAATCTTACTAGTGCAACTTTCTTATATTATCAGGAAGTTTGTGGTCTAGAGAGGCAAAATAATTTACCTAAAAATGTGTAACTTATTGTGAATAGTCTATTGAAACTCAATCTTTCTTTACGCCTGTTTCTCCAAGTGGCTATTTTTCTATTACATTTAAGTATAAATTAATTTGAAGTTTATGAGTAGAATGCTCTCTTTCTTGATCTACTTAGTAAATGTATAGGCAAAGTCACACGCGAGGTTCGCTGAGAGGTATTTTCTGTCCTTTCCAACCAAATTTAATTATTGCATTCCATTCCTACAGATTACTTTGTCCACAACTATAGTTTGCCCATTTTATCATACTATATTGTAATTACTATAATTATGTGTTTACTTTCGGTCTTCTCCAAAATACTATGAATACCTCCAAGACAGAAGTTTTAAGAAACATTAGAACCATTCATAAATATTCTGGCCGCCTCCTTCCAAGCACATGGTGGGACTGCACTTCCTCACTCCTTTTCAAATTAGGCATAGCCTTGTGATCTGAGCTGCTTCCATACTGAACCTTCAATAACCAGAGAGTGATGTGCCATATCCCTTTCCCCCGCCATACAGATTGTGCGAAAATCTGTAAAAAATGTCAGTGGGGTTTCTAAGCTACTATGTGAACACTACACACTCCTGCTCACCTAAAAGGGGTCATGTAGTCTGAGAGAAATAAAATTTTAAGCCACAAAGATTTGGGATCATTTTTTATTAGTCACAACAAACCTAGTCTATTTTGACTAGTACGTTAGTTGTGTCTTACCAGTTCTTACATCCCAGTACCTCAGTACTGGTTCAAAACAGTACTTTCTGAATTGCTTCTAACTTGTAGTGATTCAGCTGGTTTACATGTGTTCAGTGAAACACATATGCATGTCATTTAATAAATAAGTTGCCAAATATCTCATATAAGGCAAATATCTATACATTCAAAAAATATTTTTATTTTATCCAAAATCTGAAGATTTTCCAAATGATTTATACAAGAGGAAGCAGCTGGCTGAATTGCTGTTTTGAAAAGAGCTCTAGCCTAAAAGCTGGAAAACCTGGTTTTAGTCCTGGTTTTTTATATTATTTGCTACAGTACCTTGTATGATTTATTTAAAATCCAATTTTTTTCTATATTCTAGATAAGAAAAATATAAAACCTGCTCATATCACAGACTCATTAAGAAAAATGAGATAAAAGATGTTAAAGAATTTTTGAAAACTGAAAGAAGCTATGTAAGTGCAAGGTGGTAGTTCTACAGTTCTAAAGACTGCCTTACTATATAAACATTTTTCAGCCTATAGGGTAACATAAGCTTTTAATGAATAAAAAGACTGGACTCCCTATCCAATGCAACAAGCTAAAAAAAATATATAATATTCATAAATAATAAAGTGGAATAAAATAAATATTTTTAAGTTATATGATTTTCTTCCTGCAATGGCCAAGAAATTCCAATAAAAAGTTTCAATAAACAAAAAGAAATGACAGGCCTGGCAGGGCATACACCTCTCAGCTCCAAACACACAAGCCATCTCCTCTCTGAAGTGACTCTCCAGTTTGAGACAGCAAAAATTTTTTTCTTTTTCTGATGTTGGTTAAAAGCGAATGCAAAATATTTAAATGAAACTTTCCAAACATTTCTGAAAAAAAAAAAAAAGGAATGAGACTAATTTGGAAAATTGTGAAAGAAATATTATACATGAGCAATTTTCTTTTTATGTTGTAACTGGTTATTTCTTGTATCAATATAAGAAAAAAATTCTATTTATGATAACAATTCATAAACTATCACTAAACTTAGGAAATATATAGTCAATATCAAGAGCACTTATATTAATATGTAATATTGAGACACATTAAGGGAGAGATATATTTGATATTTTTGAATTAGAAAACTCAGCACTGAAAAGATTTCACATTTTATTATTAATTAAAAAATTTAATGCAATGCAACAATACTAACACCATTTTAACTTTCAAAGTAAAACTGGAGGAATTTTTTTAAAAAAACTAAAAATTTCCAAGAAACATTTTATTAACATATTACCAGCTCTAAAACAATAAGGAGAATACTATTAGTAAAAAAAATAGTCAGAAAAATATGATAAAAAACATCATTTAAAATTCAGTAAAATTCCTGAATATTAAACTCATCAGCTTACCATTTGTAAATACGTAAATAAATAAAGGCACATCTCCATGTGGCACCATAAACTTTGATTAAAATGCTAAATGAAAGTTGAATTAATACAAGTTCTAAAGAAAATGTATAGTGAGTATTTACATAGTCTTGGAATGGGGAAGGACTTTGTAAACACGACTCCAAGAAAAGGAAGATTTGTGAGTATAGTTACATAAAAATTTATACCTTCTACATGGTTGTGGAAAGGTATACATAATCACATTTGAAAAACAAATTAAATTGCAAGATATATATGAAAAATAACAGGTTGTTACCTGAATATATAAACATATTTTGCAACTCAATAAAAACAATGATGAAAAACTCTCTATAAAACTGAATAAATGACAGTAACTGGGAATTCATAAATGAAGACTTAGAAATGATGAATAAACCACTGTAAGAATGTTCATCCACAGAGGAATGTGAATTAAAATAGAAGAGAGATTACAGTTTTATAACCATCCTGCCAGAGAAGACTAAATAATTCCAAGAACCAGGTCAGTGAAGATGTAGAGAAATTGATACTTTCACACATTGCTGATGGGTGTGTACGTTGGTATATTTTCAGAAAGTGAGTTTTTTACTATATATAAAAAGGCAAAAAAATATGACACCATTAACTTAGAAATTCCAAAGAAATCAGAGTGCACAAAAAAGTGGGTATAAAGAAATAACTGCGAATTGCTTCTGGCAGCATGAGAATGTTTAATAGTCACTGACCTCTTGTGATTTGCCATAAATTAGCTCATTTAATCCCTCATACAACCATCTTAACAAGTATTATTTTTATTCCTGTTTTTAAAATGGGAAAACTGAGGCCCAGAGAAGTCACAAAACCTGCTAAGGATTTCACATTGTTTGTAATAACAAAAAAATATATCAGATAAAGCCTAACTACTTAATAATAGTGGATTGGTTTATTATACTCCTGCAATGCGTAAAAAGGTGTTCATGTACCCATTAAAATGATACTGTAGAAGAGTTAATGACGTGGAAAAATATTCATAGTATATTATTAAATGAAACAAGCTACTTTTTCAATAGTATAAACTTTATGATTCCCATAAAAAAAAAAGAAACAAAAGATTTATACATTTCCTTAGTATAAATCCTAGAACCAAATGTCAACAGTGATTATTTCTGGGTGTTGTGACCATGGCCAGTTTTTATTTTAGTCTTATGGCTTCTCTTTGTTTTTAAATTTTCTACAGTGAACATTAATCTTTTATAATGAAAAACATTTTTTAATCAAGACATATTTTGATAATGTGTATACAAGAATGAGGGGCTCTTCTAATTGTCACTGTGTATATGTGTAGTCTGATACAAGAGAATAGAAACAAAAGGAGGAATTTCCCAAAGTCTAAGAGTAGACTATATTTAATTGTCACTCCAGAATTCTTCAATAAAGGAAAATATTTTCTCCTTAACCTCTGGCATACAGGTTTAATGATACTGAAAATAGATTTATTGATAAGGAAGGTGGAATTATGACATCAATAGCTTTTGGACCTTTCTACCTCACCTCCCTCTCCTTCCCTAGTCTCATTGTTTATGCATTATTTGGATATCACTTCATCATAAATCTTCAGGATTCCTAACATGTCTCATAGACCGATTGTAAATGGAGAGTTGGTACTTGAAGAAATAATCTCAGACTAGCACCTACTAAATTCAAAGCAATGTGCTAAGCCCTGTGTATAGACACCCTTTGGTACTCTGAGAATTTAAGTGGTGAGAAATAATATAAGCATATGGAAAGTTATTTAACAATAACTTGTATAAAAATGAATGCAAACACAGGGGAGGCATCAGACTTAGTAAGTGATTTCCAGTGACCTAGATGTGATCGTTACTTATTTTAGAATGGTCTCTGTGGATTAGAGTGCTTTTATAAGACTTCACTATTTAAGAGGGATCTTAACTAACTCCAAAATGCTGCACAGGTTTTGAACAGATAAGGCAAGAGTCAAGGGTAACCACAGTGCAGTGGAAAGTGCACTAAACTGAAAGGCAGATAATTAGAGGCAAGTCTTTGTTCTGTTGCTGCCCAGAGGGATAAACACAATCAAATAAACGACTTTTTTGAGGTTCAGTTTCTTTCTTTATAAAATGGGGAAAATATCTGTCCTTACCTCACGATGCTGTTGGAGATCACTGAATGAGAGGAAGAAAGATAAGAAATGAAACTACAGAAGTAGTTTGGGATCAAATTATGTAATAGATTGAGAATATGGATTACTTTTAACCAGGAGAATGGTGCTCTTTGGTAGAATTCCAATGTCAATTTCCTATGTGAATGATTGGTGGCAGACTTGTCTTCATGACACATATAATTATTGAGTGCCATCTAGGGGCTAAGGACTGGATTAGGTGATGGTGAGAATGATGAAAGATGAATTAGACATTATTTCTGCTCCTGAGTAGCTTCTAGTTTGGTGGCATAAAGATAATTAAGTTCAGTGTCTATTCATAGCACTGAGGACATATAACAAGGTAGCTATTTCCTCTGCCCTGGGACATGAAGAAGGTTTCCCGTCTGTCTGAGTCTTGATATATAAGTAATACCTAATCAGATCTTTCATGTCATGAAGACAAGTCTGCCACCAGTCATTCCCATAGGAAATTGACATTAAAATTCTACCAAAGAGCACCATTCTCCTGGGTAAAAGTAATCCATATTCTCAATCCATTATAACTACCTCGAACCTCAAACAAATCACATTATGTTGTAAATGTTAATTTATTTCTCTTCTTCTGGTCTATAGGGGGAACGCTCCTTGAGGGCAGGGATACTTTTTATCTCTAATCCCACTGTAGGACGTAGAACCACAGGATGTGGAATACAGAAGGAATTTAAGAATCTCTTTTCTCCTCAATAATATGTCAATCCAGAATCATGTTTTCTTTCTGCCCCAGCACTTAACCCAGTGTTTGGCACATTGTAGGGTACCAATAAATATTAAGATGAATAAATAAATGAAAATATGTAGATCAGCATAGTTAATAAATGGCAAGAGGTGACATATTCATTGACTTGTCATAGCTTCTGATCTAGTGAGAGAAAGCAAAATATACATGTAGTCACAAAATTCCTGAGGATAGTTTATGTTTAATACACTATTTAATTAGATTTAGATGAACACAGTGCAAGCCAGACAGATAAATGCAAATAAGTGATCAAATGAGGGATTAAATTGAAAAGTCAAAGCAAGTTTCCAGCAAGCTGTACATTTTGGGTAGGTATGTGATGGAAGAGGCTGTTGACTAAGGGAACAAAAATCTCCCTCCAAATTGTGGAGAAGATATTAGAAACATGTGATTCAACTTGCCTGTTCATACTATCCAAGCTGGATGTGAACATCACAGTCCCTTTTTAATTTAATTCCTTCCATATGGGTAGTACATCCCCACTCTTATTCTCATTTGAATCTTCACCAAAAGACTGAATTAAGAAGACATTATTATTCCTATTACACAGAAGAGAAAACTGAGGCACCAAGAGGTGACATAGCCTTGGGTTTTGAGGAGTCCAGCTCAGGGCCTATCTTTTTTTGCTATGTTACATCATCTTTTTGTTTGTGGGCCTCAAGTTGACAATCATAAAACTCAACTCCAGGCTCATTCTCTTTCCCCTTCATCCCTCCCTCCAGCTGCTCTGCTATAGATTTCCTGACAGAAGGCAACTACGTGAAGAGTGGCCTCTCAGTGGTCTTAACTATTAAAAGTACCATTTCTGTATTTATCTTGGGGTTTGAGAAGGCTCAAAGGGAAACCCTCCTCGTTCCATTCTGAGGAAGTCTCAGAGTCAGCACTTCAGAACTCCTAGTACAATATTTTAATGGAGAAGGGGCCCAGAGACCATTATCCAGAAGTTACTAAATGTCAGGACCATGGAGGCAGGCTTTATGGATTTGTTTAAAGAGCTTCATTAACTTGACTAATTGGAGAGTGGAGATTTGCAGACTTGTCTGCTTGTAGGGGTGAGAAGACAAAGTCAATAGGATGTGCGGGCAGGACACATGGGACTGTGATAAGTCACTAACCATTGCTGGCAGATGGACAATATATTTGCATTTGGTCCCCTGTAGACAAGGGTGATAATTGAAGCAGCAGCATGTAGCAGAAAGAGCCACGGATTTGGAGTCACCCTAAACTGGATGAGAATCCTGACTCCACCAATTATTAACCTTGAGAATATAAAACAACTACTTAAATTCTGTGAGCTTAATTTTTACCTCCCTAAAATAGGAAGAATTCCACCTGTACATGGTCTCTGTGATCATTCATAATAATGGACTCTGGGTAGACATAGTGGAATGAAAACACATTTACCTTTATTCCCTAAATGAAAATAAAGTATGTTTTAAATTGCACAAATCCACAGGGGCAAAGAGAAAAAGAGAAGAGATAAAAGCAATAAATGTTTGGAGCTGTGAAGCTGATAGACAGTTGTTAAGTGAGAATGTCCAAGGAAGTTGAATCCTAAACTAGTAGTGAGAAAAACTAAGAAGCCATTGAGTATATAATGCATATTAGACCCTCTTAAAAAAAAAAAAAAAAAAGACAGGAATTGGGTATCAGGTACTTCTGGGAATGGGAATAAAGGTGAAAAAAAAATGAGGACTGGGTTGAGAGTCTATGAAAGAAGCAGTGAAATTCCCATATAAGCTCCCCTAATCTGTCCTCCAACTGTTAGGAGACTAGAAAGGATTAAATAGCGGGTTTCTTGTAAAAGGCATAAGCCATAGTTTTCTGGGCAGTACTATACTGAAAATAGAGGCCTAAGTGTGTGTGTACACAGGGAATGCAGACACCTACAGCATTCTCCATTTATGTGACTTCTAGATAGCCTCCAGACAAGAGTTTGGAAATTCCCTCTCAGGGGAAACTGACTAAGCCAAGAGGAAAGGCATAAAGTGAACAAACCAGCCAGATAAGCCTACAATTATACCCACAGTCTATAAGTCACACACACTGCCTCAAACTTTCAAATAGATTTTTAGTTCCCAACTCTTAAATATAAGCAGATAACTAAAAATCACAGGCAACTGAAGAATGCCTCTAATATAAGTTAACAACAAACCAATAAAAAGAGAGAAATTCTGAATAAAACCATAAAAAGAGAAATTTAAATAATTCATTGAGAGTCTCAGAGGACTGAGAAGATATTTATTCTATTAAATATTATAGGATGCTATAATAAGATATATTTAGAAAACAAAGAACTCTTAGTAATTATACATAGTTATTTTATATTTATATACTCATACGTAAGTTTCTGTTTTATATAATAGCATACATATATAGTTATAGATATATAACAACAGAAATCAAAATTCAATAAAATGCTTCAAATATAAAGTTGAAGATATATGGCTGAAAATGGAACAAAAAATATTAAGAGAAGGAAAATAAGAGTGAAAATGTGTGAAAATTAGAAGATAATTATGGTAGATCCAACATCAAAATAATAGGAGTTTCAGAACTACCACAACCAATAAAATAAAGATTTAAAAAATGGAGGAGGGAATTTTTAATAGGATACTTTAAGAAATATTTTTGGAAAAATATTTGCTTCTCAATTGAAAGGGTTCACTAAATGGCCAACAAAAGAAATGAAAATAGATCCACACTATAATATGAACATCACATCATTGTTTCCCCTTCCCAGTAGAAGCTACATTATATAATGACTGGTACTGCTATAGCCAAATAAATCCTTCTGTTCTTGGCAGTCTTTAGTCGTTTCTGCATACAAACAACCAAAGCAACAATTTTTTGTGTGTGTGTGTGTGTGTGTGGAAGATCAGCCCTGAGCTAACATCTGACGCCAATCCTCCTCTTTTTTCTGAGGAAGACTGGCCCTGAGCTAACATCCGTGCCCATCTTCCTCTACTTTATATGGGACGCTGCCACAGCATGGCTCGACAAGCAGTGCATTGGTGCGCGCCTGGGATCCGAACCTGCAAACCCCGGGCCGCCGCAGCAGAGCGCAGGCACTTAAACACTTGCGCCCCCGGGCCGGCCCCCTAAAGCAACAATTTTCAACTTAATACTCTCCAAGGCTTCTCATCACACTTAGAATACACTCAAAGTTCTATCTCTGTCTTACAAGTCTCCCCATGATGAGGCCCCTAAATAACTCTCCAATCCCCTGCCTTCCATACTCTCTCAGCCACAATGGCTTCCTTGCTGATGCCTGGGGACACCAAGCTCAGGATCTTGCCACTTGCTTTTTCCATTTGCCTGGAATGATTTTTTTCTTCTCTATATGTACATCTCTTCCTCAATAATTTTATTCAGGTTTCCATGCAATGCAATCTCTTCAGACTTCCATTGACATTACAATCTGTATTTTGCTTCCATTGCTCTCTCTTCCTTTATTTTCCATTACTTTTCCTCAAAGAACTTATTAATTGAATAAATAAATGGATTTTCTTATTTATTCTCTTCATTATAAAACATAAGCTCCATGCTGGCAGAAAGATTAATTTATTGCTGTAACCTACACCTAGAACTATGCTTGGAAAAGAGTAGGCACTTAATACATTTCTATTGGATTAAATAAACAAAGCTGTAGATGTTCTCCATCTACTTTCATCTATACTGAGAACTATATCTTCCCTAAATTTCATTTTTTAGAAAACCTGGCCAAACCAGAGGTTTCTCTTTATTTATAAAATAGTCTCCTGGAGGGCTGGTTTGGTGGCATGGTACTTAAGTTTGCATGCTCTGCTTCGGGAGCCCGGGGTTTGCAAGTTCGGATCCCGGGTGGGGACCTACGCACTGCTTATCAAAGCCATGCTGTGGGGGCATCCCATTTACAAAAAAAAAAAAAAAAAAAAAAGTGGAGAAACATGGGCATGGATGTTAGTCTAGGGCCAATCTTCCTCAGCAAAAAGAGGAGGATTGGCAACAGACGTCAGCTCAGGGCTAATCTTCCTCACAAAAAAATAAAATAAAATAAAATAGGCTCCTGGAGGGGAGTCCAGTAGATTCTGCCTAGATCTACCAAAAGTGTAGAGAAGAGCTAACGCAGATGTTCCTGACAGGAGAGCCTGGAGAAGTCTGGTCTGAGGAGGTCTCTTAACTGTTTCCATACAGGGCCGTAGCAAAGTGGGGGGAATCTCAGAGAGAAACAGCTGTCTGGTATCCCCAGGAGACTTAAATCCTGGGGGCTTGCTTTGTTAATGACCCGATCTTCAAACTTAGCTCAGGATCACTTGTCCTCCCTATCTTTTGGAAATGGGCAGCAAGAATGTTAGCAGTAGGCAGTGTTCTGGAAGGTGTAAGATGCCAAGAACCTTCATTCAACCCTGAGGGGAGGGGGGGAACTCCAGTACGGCTTGTGATTGTGCTTGCTTCCAGCCCAGTGGGATGAGAATTCAGAAAAACATTAAGTTTTACTTGGAGAACGTCAAAACTTTCTAGATAAGAAAGTTTCTTCCTAGATAAGAAAGTCAAAACTTGTGACTTTCTTATCTAGGGAATAAAGCTCATACTTCCTATAAGTAGAATGTTTTACCCATATGATGTAACAGAAATAAAAATAATCTCAGTTTCACCAGAAATTTTGATTTCCACATTCAAAATTCAAAATATTAAGTATACACTGAGTATGAATGGTCCAGATGCTGTAGGGGCTATCGTCAAATACAAGGCATAATCTCCACGGGAATAAAACCTATGCATCTGAAAAGATATTGTAATTCCTCTGTTCTAAGAAGTCATTGCATGTAAGATGGACAGTCAATTTAATAACAACTTTTCATTGGGGGAAAACAAACAACTGTAATTATTTTAGCTGAGCACACTAATTCTAACACATATCCTCTCCTGAATTTTAGTTTGACAAACTGTGTCTTAGAATGAAGGAAATATAAGAATAGACAATATGAGAGAGTGAATAATAAGAGCCAAATGAGCAAATAGCGATAAATAATTTGTGAGGTGAGCAACAGAACCAATGGGAAAATTCTGTGTATTCTAGCATGAATGAAGAGACCATTCTGTAAGCAAAAGCATGCTTGATACAAGCATGATGATTCTTGTATCTGCTAACTAAAAAAAAAGTCATGAACTTTTTCATAAAAACCAGATTGGATCTCTGGCAACACTATTTTCATAGTCCCCTGGCAATAGTCAGCGAGCACGGGTAACTTAGCCAGTTCAGACTGGGCACATGCTATCTGGTTAACCACAGTCACAACTCCTCTGCTTCTCTCATTTAGGTTTCCAGCCTGGTCCTCGTAGGCATCTTTATTTGCCCCCCAAACTCTAAATGAAGTCTTCATTGTGCTATTCTTCTGCTTGCGTCTGGATGCTATCTACTCGTGTTGCTAGGCTGGTTCCCGTACTTCCTGTGTGTCTTTGGTCAAGTTATTTAACCTCTATTTGCCTCAGTTTCCTCCTCTATGAAATAGAATTATAAATAGTACCTACCTCATAGGGTTATATGAAGATTAAATTATTTATTTCTGGCAAAGCATTTGGAACTGTCCCAGGCAAATAGTAAGTTCTCAATGCTACTGTCATCATGATCATCATCATCTTTCAAGATCTAGTTAGAGTGTGGCCTTCTAAGCCTTCCTGACCATCCATCCTGACCATCCACACCCCAACATGGTTCATCCTCATTTGCCCAACATTGTAACTAGCATAAATCTCTACCAGCCTTGAAAATCTTGCATTAAAAATATTAGCATATGTCTTACTCCTCTGTCAAATCACGATCTCATTGATGACAAGCGCTATGTTTTATTCATCTTGTATTCACAGAATCTGACACAATAAGTGTTACACAGTAGAAAACGCATGCTTAATGGATTTTTTATTCACTTATTTTTATTCCACATTTATTATTGAACATTACGCATATGAGAGCATGAGTGTGCCTCAAGACCAAATCTAGAGGACAAAAAAATCCATCGTTATGTACTATTATCTATGTTAATAGCAATAAATATATTATCTCCATGCTAATCTATTATTTTTATCTCTTAATGATATATTTTTTTCAGGGCAAGAATTAAATCTGAGCTATGTTTTTCAAAGTGTTTGCAGTGGATCATACAAATGTGCCTTCATATCCACAGCCTGTATCACAGTGTCTGGTGGTACCTTCTAACAGTTGTTGAAAGAATGCATAACTGAATGAATAAGTGTATGGATGAATGTCATTCTCTAGCTAGAAACTGACTCCTGTTAAAGACAACAGGGACTCAGGTCTCTACTGAAGAGCACTGGAGTGATTCTTAGACCCCCTCTCTTCCTGCCATAACCGTATCATGTTATCTACAGGATGCTGCATTCTCAGACCTGCAAGTGAGCTAATAGTGTTTCCTTCACCCCGTTAGGTGCTCATACATAACCGGGAGAGGCAATAAAGAGTTTGGCAGACATTTAAAGTAACTTCTGGGCGAGGGATGGAATCATAGTTCAAAGGAACTTTCACCCACAATGACACAGCTATGCACTGAGCTAGAACATAGTAATAGTTCTTATTGAATGTGAAAAGGAAGTAACCTTTTACTTATCTAATGAAAGTGTGAAAAGGACAGGTACAAACTTTACAAATGGTAGTGAAGAGGCAGAAATTCAAAATAGTTTGTAAGACGCCTAATCACAGAGGCTTCTATGGACTCAATACATTTTATAGTAAATGATATCTTGAGTTTCGAGAGCAGCTAGCAATTACTCATATGTGTTCATCAATTTGATATTCAATTCAACCTCGGGAGGTGAAAGAATATTAAGCTAAGTTTTCTGATGAGGTAACTGAGGTTTAGGATTTTAAGTCCCCCAATGTAATACATGTTAGAAAAATTTCTGTGAAAAATGTATATATATATCAGATTAAGTAGGGTTGACCAACTACCTTTTCACCAGTTGCCCTCATATTGATGCCAAATGCTTCACATACTGTATTTATAAGATAGAATATTCTAGATATAAATTTCAAGGATTTGGGCCTTCCCAACTATATCTAATTCCTATAATCATAACTTTAATATTCTCTGACATGTAATACAAGGTGTAATTTCAGGTTCTCGGATTCTCAGTCTGGCTTTTCATCTGTAGGCTGTGGGATAACCTTCACAAGCAGCTCTGCCATTAACATTTACGTTAACCTTCATCAGTTCCTGTGTCAGACAGACTGCTTTTCACTTCACCTACGTCTGTCTTGATCTGAATAACCTTTATTGGTACTTAGTTTACAACATTTGGGGATTCATTTTTTGAAGATATTAGCTTACTGCAACTTTAGACAAATACGGAAATATCTCCAACAGGGACGTCTGGCACGTAGGCATGGGCAGAGCAAATCATCACTTCTCCTTTAAAGGTTGGTGGCTACTTACATTACCACAGTCAGAGCACTATTCCTGTACCCAAATATGTCCTATGGTATAATATGGTCGATAAATTTGTAAAATATTCTATGTCATAGCAAATAGCACCCTATACTTCTCCATAAGCATGCCCATCTCTCTTATAGATACTTATTCAACGTACATGAGGCTCCTTGATAACAGAGACAATGGCTGCCTTGCTCACCACTGTCCTTCCCAGTGCCTATCAGATAGTGATATGTGGCAAAGACTCAATAAATACATAGTAACTGGGTCACTGTGTCTCTATGCTCCATGGGAGACTCAAAATTCACAGTTATTTATAAAGAACATTGGAAGTCTTCCAGTTTAGAAAGTTCTGCTTTTAATGGATTTCCACTGTATTCTGCATGCCTCCTCCTCCCCAAGATTTCTAATGAAAAATGTTACACATAGAAGTTGAAGTAATTTTACAAAGAACCCCCATATAACTACCATCTAGCTTCTACGAATAACATTTTACTATATTTGCTTTATTAAATATCTATCCATGCTCTATTCAGCCATCATTCTGTGGCCCTTTTTTTCTTTTATATTTCAAAGTAGGTTGCAGACAGCCATATATGTCCCCTCAACTACTTCAGCATGCATATCAATGAGAGTTCAACTTTCGTTTATGATTTTTTTCTCTTTTGGGGTAAATCTTACACATAAGGAAATGATCAAATCTTAAGTATGCATTTTAATGAGTTAGACATGCATTCACCTCTACAACCCAATCCTCTATCAAGAAGAGCTTGATAGACTCTAAGGAGTCTTGTTATGCTCTTCCCTAAAAGCCCATCCCTACCCAACCAGAGGTAACCACTGATCTGATTTTTTTATATTTGTTGTTCTTTTTTTTATTTGCCTATTCTAGCACTTCATAATAGTGCATAGTCTTTTGCGTAAGATGCTTTTTTTTCAGCACAGTGTTTTTAAGATTCATCCATATAGTTATTTCCATTGTATTGTTTAATAAAATTCAAATACTTTACCAGAACTTTGTAAGTTTAGAATATACTCTGGTCCTACCGAACCCTGATGCCTCAGCTCTTTTCCTCCCCGCATTGGTTGACCACGCTTCAGCCACATTGTCATCCAATGCTCCTAGAAGACACAAGCTCTTTCCCTCTCAAATTGCTTTGGCTTCCACTTGGTGTTCCCTCCACCTGGAACAGGCTTCATGTGGTTCTACACATGACTGTTTCCTTTGCAGGCTGTAAGTCTGCTCAGATATCATCTCAGAGGCCTCTTTCTGATCACCCTATCTGAAGTAGCCCCCTTGTCCCTGACTATTTGCTATCATAGCATTTTATTTATTAGCTTTTATCACAGGCTACAATTATCTTGTTTGTTTGTTAGCTTATCTTTCGCCTCCCTTATGAGAATGCAAGATGTATAACACTAATGTCCATGCCTTTTTTGTTCATCTTTATATCTTCAGGATAAGCACAATTAGGGGCATGTGATAAGCATTTTAATAGAACTTGTTAAAATATATTTAACTTTGGAATTTTGTTGTCAAATAATACATGTTAACAATATTAGCATCCCTTGAACATAGTGTTCTATAGAAGGAAAAAGGGTTTTGATTACTACCGAAATACAAGTATCCATGGAAAAGATAATTCCTTAAACTTTCTCAATCATTTATGCTTGTGTGAATGACTTCATAATTCTTTTTTCCTAAAGGTATATATTGGTAAATAATAACATCTACTGTCTTACAGCCTGTTGATCTTCCTGAAGTACTTTGACACACAGTGTTTCATTCGGTCCTTAAGCCTGGAGAGTTATATGTTACTATTACAGAAATTTTGCAGAAGAGAACAAACAGAAATTAGAAAGGGACACGACTTAGCCAAGATTACATATCTGGTAAGAAGGGCAACCATGATTCCCACTTTAAATTCTGGGTTCCTTTCTACTATTTCATAGAGAAAGACATTAAGGCCCTTGGGAAGATACTGAATAAATATGACAAATTGCAAAGATGGGGAAATGAGCTTTACAAATACCAACTTATTTGATCCATTCAATAACCTTGTTTGAGGACAATGTTGTCCCCATTTTATTTTTCCAGCTTTATTGAAGTACAATTGACAAATAAAAATTGTATATATTTAAGGTGAACAATATGATGTTTTGATATACATATACATTTTGAAATGATTACCACAATCAAGCTAATTAACCTACTCATCACCTCACATAGTTACTTGTTTTTTTTTTTTTTTTAGTGGTGAGAACTCTTAAAATCTACCCTTTTGGCAAATTTCAAGTATATAATACAATATTATTAACTACAGTCACCAGGCTGCACATTAGATCTTCAGAACTTATTCATCCCGACTAACTGAAATTTTGTACTCTATGGCCAACATCTCCCCATTTTCCCCATACCCTAGCCCCTGGCAACTACCATTTTACTCTCTGCTTTTGTAAGTTCGACTTTTTTAGATTTCACGTATAAGTGAGATCATGCAGTATTTGTCTTTCTATGCCTGGCTTATTTCAATTAGCATATGGTCCTCCAGGTTCATCCATGTTGCTGCAAATGGCAGAATTTTTTTCTTTTTATGGCCGAATAATATTCCATGGTACATATATCACATTTTCTTTATACATTCATCCATTAATGGACACGTATATTGTTTCCATATCTTGGCTATTGTGAATAATGCTGCAACGAACATGAGAGTGCAGATATCTCTTCGAGCTACTGATTTCATTTCGTTTGGGTATATACTCAGAAGTGGGATTGCTAGATCATATGGTAGTTCTATTTTTAATTTTTTGGGGGAACCTCCATATGTTTTCCATAATGGCTGTGCCAAGTTACATTCCCACCAACAGTGTACAAGGGTTCCCTTTTCTCCACATCCTCACCAATACTTGTTATCTTTCAGATAATAACCATTCTAACCAGTATGAGGTGCTAACTAATTCACTGTGGTTTTGATTTGCATTTCTCTGGTGACTAGTGATATTGAGCACTTTTCATGTACCTGTTGGCCATTTGTATGTTTTCTTTTGAGAAATGTCTATTCATGCCCTTTGTCCATTTTATAATTGGGTTATTTGGTTGTTGTTGGGTAGTGGGATTTTTTGCTATTGAGTATTTGAGTTCTTCATATATATTGAGGATTAACCCCTTATCAGATACATGGTTTGCAAATATCTTCGTCCAATCCGTAGGTTGTCTCTTCACTGTGTTGATTGATTCCTTTGCTGTGCAGAAGTGCTGTTCCCATTTTATAAGTAAACATCCATGGCAAACCATGCTTTCTTATGAACTGACAATAAAAAAAAGGGGGCTTATATGGTATACTTTCCATGAGTGAAACCATACACACTCAGGTATATGAATCAATATCACAGAAGGGGAAGAAATACTCCAAGAGAATTCTGCTTTGTCCATTCTAGGATATTCTGGTAGACATACAGTTTAATCTGTGAGGTGATCATGAGCTGACAGACAGATCAAGGAAGGAGCAAAGAGTGAAAGGGAGGGGGACAGATGGAGGCAGCAGGTACAGAAACATTGAGTTTAACATGCAACTACTTATAACAAATAAAGCAACACAACAAAAGCCTGAAAAAGGCAAAGCTTGTCATCTCCCCTCTATTTGCCCTCAGTCTTCACTCACCCACACAGACACGCAAACCAACTTGAACAGGATGGTGTGCATGTTTTCCCTGGCTCATATAGACATATGCAAGCACATACACTCATACAGAAAAGATATTATGAGTTGTTTTGTTTGTACTTAAATGGAATTATGCCATTTACATTTGTTTCCAATTTCTTTGAACAAAAATATGTCATCACTACAGATGAATAAACATGAAACTTTTTCTAATTTGTTTACACTGATGTATAAACATATATTTCATTTTATACATAGATTATCATATCCCACATTCAGAGTTTTCTCTTTTTATGCAGTTTATGTTTTTGTCGCTGTTGCCTCCTCCTTCCCCTGCCCTTGGCTCCTCTGTCCACAAAGCCCTCACTCCCAGCCTTTGTAGCTTTGCTAATAATTGGGTGCTTATTATTTCACACTCTTCTTCATCCTTGAATAATCTCTTCCACCGTTTGTTTATTGTAACAAGTTCATCTCTTTTCTGTAAGAAAACATACATGAATTCAAATAATAAAACAAACAAAAAATAAAACAAAAATAAAAAATAATGAAACAAAACATAATAACCTTAGTAACATTTTTCTTAAGAGATACCAATCCTCATCTTCACTCTTAGGTGGTTAAAAATAGAATTTTAAAAAAAGAGAGAAGGCACATACCTTTAATAAATAAATATGTGAAGTTCAAAAATCATGATGCAAGTTAATATTCCTGCAAATCTATCTGAAGATCTTCAAAATGCTTTACAGTTGCTAATTAAGCCTCTCCATGCCAACCGGTTTAACTAAGGAATATATAGTGACCACACAGAGGGATCATTTCATCCGACTAACATGTTGTCCCCTGGAGTAGAATAAAATAGGTATGTGATAACCTAGAGTAACACTGAACTGCATCTTAAGATGGAAAATGAATGGTTCTATTACGGCCAAATGAATCTGCCAAAGGAGTTTATACAGAATGTGTTTTAGATTTAGAATTTGCATGGCATGCTAGTTTTTATTGCTATTAATAAGCTATTATGAAACTGGATGCTTGGTATTTTAAAGTGCCTCCTAATCGTAAATTAGTCAACACATAAAATGCTTCTGAAGTAGCATTCCAATTTTCCAGTTGAAATCTCTGCATCCCAAGGTGATTAAATGACTCTCATCAGGTGTTTCAATTTCTCTACTCCACTCCTCCGCAACCTTCCTCATAAGGGCACATGTACTTTGGAGAATCTACTATATTCCATGTCCTGAATTATATAGGTGCTTTGCACATGTGACCATATTTATGTCTTATAGTTATGTGAGGTAGGTATGACTTTCCTCTATTTTGTAGGCAAGGACACCAAAGCTTAAACGATTTGCAAAAGGAGGTCAGAGTTGCTAAGCAGAAAAGCTAGAATTGTGAACTATAATCTTTGGGATGCTAACATCTGGAACCTTTCTATCAGGCCACATTGCATCCTTCAAGCCCAGGCATACAGCATGGTTCAGGAACTTGGTTCAGAATACATATCAATAACGTTTATATATTAGCAGTGAAATCTTTTAAACACATTTTAAGTACTAGACACTGTGCATAGATTTATTTTATATTTCTCTTAAGCTGTATGGAATATGGATTATTATTCCTATTTTACATATACAAAAACTAAGGCTATAGTGGCAGTACCATCTCCTACCTGGATGGTAGGTGGGAGAACAGAATGGTTATATTCACATTTATCTGGTTCTGAAGCCCATGTACTAAGTTACTATACAACACCATTTCTAATTTTGTTCTGCTGTCTACATTAGTACATATTTCTCACTCTCACTCATGGAATCTTAATATTGGCTGTTGTTCTGCTAATGGTTCCTCATTCCAGGACCAGAATAAAGAATTAGGGCCTGTTGGGGCATGCTTTACTCACGACAGAGATTAGAGTTGTTAAGTTTGACCTCTGGGTAAAGATAACGTGCAACATCCTGAAACAAAAAGGAAATTCTAGGCTATTTTCATTAATAACATAGGTTGAAAAATACTTAATAAAATATAATAAATTGAATGTAACAGTGTTTAAAAATAGTGATATTGAAATTTTTATTCTAGGAATATAAGAATGGTATATATAATGGAATATAAGAATGGAAACATAATTAGTCAAGAAAAAGAAATGATAAAATAGAATAAAAAGAAAAAGAAGTAAAGTGTTATTGTCAGACAACATAATTGTATACTTATTGAATACAAGTGAATATAGGAACATCTAAAAAGTATACAAATAAGAGAGGCCATCAAGACTGCTGAAACAAGACCACAATAAAAAATCAGTAAGCTTCCCATACACTAGTAACATTTAGAGATGTATTTACAAAATTAACCAGCTATAAAGGAGAAAGAAATAAATCTAATAAAAGATGTGTAAGACATACATGGAGAAATTCTAAAAAACGTATTCAAGTCCATAAAAGAAGACTAGAATAAGTACATTGACATATAATACAGCTTAGAGACCTCAAAATAATAAGGAAATCCAGATAATCAAAATTTAATTCAATTTAATCAATTTCTGTGAAAATTCTCACCAGGGTATTTATGGAAACCATAATATATTTCTAAAATATATATGAAAGAGCAGGTGTTCTAGAATTGCAAAGACATTTTTGACATTGCTTCACCAGACATCAATTCTTATTATAAAGCTATAGTAATACAAACAAAATGGGTGTTGGCACAGGGAGAGAAACATGGAACAAGACTAAAAATTCAACAACAGACCCACTGTACATATGAACTTGATATCTGTTATAAGTTGCATTACAAATAAACAGCAAAATTTTGAATTATTCCACAAATTATGTTGAGAAAATTTATTTTTTATTTCATAAATAGTTTACATCTCTTTCTCATAAAGATTGTACAATTTTTAAGGAAAGATATAGGTAATGAATTTAGGATGTCTGAGAAGTAAAGGGTTACTTAAATAGGTAGTTTAAAAAAACGTGAATCACAAAGGGTAAGACTGACAATTTTGAATACCTCAAAATGTAATATTGGAAGCAAAAACAAACCAACAATAATGTTTTTAAAAAAGAGAAGAACTGACTGGAGAATTATACTTGCAATCTATACTTTTCAAAATCTTCTAAAATAAACTTTTTGAAAAATTAACAACTCAGTAAAAATGAGGACCTAGCATATGAACATGTAATACACAAAAGAAGCAGTCTGATTGGCCTAAAAAACATGAAAATCATCAGCGACACTGGGTAATTAACTAGGGAGATGCAAAGAGAGTAATCATGTGCTGAAGCTGCAGATAGGTTAAGAAAGAAGAGGACTGAGGATTGATCTTTGAATTTTAATTGTGAAGTGGTCACTGATCTTGACAGAATTGGGCAGTAGTGTTATGGGTGAAGACTGGGTTGGTGTGAGTTCAAGAGCAAGTGAGAGGAATCAGAGACAATTTTGCTCAAAGAGGGAACAAGTTAGTAGGTCAGTGGATGAAGAGAAATGTGGACTCGAGAAATTTGTATTTTTTTTTTAATTATAGTATGTTTGTATGAGAGAAATGACTCAGTAGACAGAGGAAATGTATGAGACAGAAGAGACAGGAAGAATTGCTAGAGTCATGCACTAAGTTGAAACCTACTATATATGGGAAGGGGTTGGCCTTAGGTAGAAACACGAGCAACTGATTATTTAACAGGAGAGGAGGTGCAGAGGTGTACATGGCACAGGTGTGTGGGCGGATGTTGTGATAGGAGTATGTAGAACCTGTCTTCGTAATTGCTTTCATTTTCTCAGAGAAATGGAAAGCAACATCACCAGCTGAGAATTAGGGCAATGGAGGGATTGAGAAGAGAGGGGGAGATATTAAAAAGTCATAGAATTGCCGGGAAAGTGAACAGAATGTGGAACGCTGACATCACTGGTAGCTACAAATAACGGTCCACTTGAGGTTACCAGTCATAAATTTAAAACTGTATTTCAATTTCTACATAAAACTAAAATAATAATAAGGTGAGACGAGTTATATGATCTTCTCTAGCCATGTTCATCTGTGCAGGTATATACACAGAATAGGTTGAGGGACGGATGGAACCAGTTTTGTGGTTATGACAGGCAAGTGTGATGAATTAGAAGAAGGGCAAGAAGAGGGAACATGTATTCAAGGGAGTGATGGCAATGCTGGGTTATGGAATTTAAGCTGGGTAAGGAGGAAATGACAGAATGATGAAGATGAGAAACACTGATAAAGTTAACGGGGTAAGAGGGGCAAGCCCGGTGCGGTGGTGCAAGCAGTTAAATGCGTGTGCTCCGCTGCGGTGCCCGGGGTTCGCCGGTTCGGATCCCGGGCATGCACCGATGCACCGCTTGGCAAGCCATGCTGTGGCGGTATCCCATATAAAGTGGAGGAAGATGAGCACGGATGTTAGCCCAGGGCCAGTCTTCCTCAGCAAAAACAAAGAGGAGGATTGGCAGATGTTAGCACCAGGCTGATCTTCCTCACCAAAAAAAAAAAAAAAAAGTTAATGAAGTAAGTAACAGTTTTCAGTAAGAACAGAGCTCAAAAAACACAGTGTCAAGTATGAAAAAGGGTTGGAAATATAGGTATGACTTGATTCCATTTGTGTAAATTTTAAAAACTATATATATTTAAAAATATGTTATATACGTATATTATAAAAATATAGATTATATATCATAGATAGGTTATCTGTATAGGAGTATATGTATATATTATATACATGTATGTATATGTACATCTATATCATATATGTATATATTATATACATGTATTTATATGTACATCTATATCATATATGTATATACATATACATGTGTATGCATGTATATATATAATATATAATATACTTATTTTATTATTATATATTATACATTATTACATATATAATGAGGAAGATGGGAAGATATACACAACTTTCAAAATAGTGATTGCCTGTGGAGAAAGGGGAAAGTCTTTAGCTTCAATAATATTTGTAACGCTTTATTTTTCTATCAGAGGTGATAAGATAGTGGCTAAGAATGTCAACTTTGGAGCTAGACTGCCTGGGTTCAGAACCCAGTTTCACCACTTATTATCCTTAGGCAAGTTATTTAACCTCTCTGTTTCTATTTCTTTTTTCCTTAAGTACCCTGTGCCACAGTTTCCTTTTTCTCAAATATAGGGATTGCTGTATTCAATTGTGTCCCCTCAAAATTCATGTTAAACCCTTACTCCCAATATGATGGCATTCGGAGATGGAGCACGTTCGCGCGCGCGTGCTCTCTCTCTCTGCGCCACATGAGGAGACAGCTAGAAGGCAGCCATCTACAAGCCAGGAAGGAGGCTGTCACCAGAACCTGACCATGCCTGCACCCTGATTTCAGACTTCCAGCCTCCACATCCTTGAGAAAACAAATATCTGTTGTTTAAGCCACCCAGTCTGTGGTCTTTTGCTATGGCAGCTCAAACAGACTTATACAGGGATACTAAAAGTACCTTGCTCATGAGCATATTAAAACACTTCTAGTACTGACATAGAAGTGCTTTATAAGCAAGAGCTATGATTTCAATAGACCTAAAGCCATAGAGCAAAATGCCTGAGTGATGAGTACCTGGCTATTTACGATAATGTCTGTTTAGTTTCCTGTAGTCTTGAAGTATTTAATACAGTAAAAGAAAAGAATCCCAAACATAAGTCAGCTTGGCAGTAATATGGATTTGAGGTGGACAAGATTAAGACAGGGTGACAAGTTAGAAGTCAGTTTCACTAATGCTGATGAGCTGTGATTGCGATTCAACTAGAACAGTGGCAGAAGATAAGCAGGAGGAAGAGATTCAAGGAATACTTTAGACATAAACATAACATGGAGTGGAAGAAGGGAAGGATGATACCTAGGTTCCAGATCCCTGTGTAGAGAGCGGTATCACTACCTGAAATACGTCCTTTTCACAGCAGATTTCTTCAAGGAGATGATATATTATGCTTTTGACCATTTCCAGTTCAAGTTTTCAATTAAGAATGAGCAGAAAGAGTTCCTCTCTTACACCCTATGATTTGGATTTTGCCGTTTAATTTGTACCACCACAAGTGCAGATTATAGAAGCACACATGAGTGATGCCTACACAAATGAGACAGAAGCACATGGTTAAGAAAGATGAGTGCTCGTGAAAAGTTTTAGAAGATGGTATAGTTTTACAAAGAGGTGAAGCTTTAGGTGGTCCAGAAGGATGATGATATTCTCAGTACAGGTGCAAACCGTTAAAGTCACTGCTGCAGAGGTGGCATTTAGTCTAAATTTGTCAGGTAAGTTTTCCAAGATCGTAGCAAAAGACAGTCCTTGAATAACTTCCATCACATAAATTAGATGAGTACACTAGAGGGAACAGTTGCCCAAAGTGTACCTGGTGTCTATATTTAAATAAAAAAAAAATTGGAGAGTAAAAAATAACAGAGTTTATATTTCCCTAAATGTTTTTTGATTTGCAAATTTGTAACAGTTACTGGAAAAATTTTAAGATTGCAAAGGCCATGTCAAAGTTTAGAACGATTCATTGCATAAAGGAGGAGCAAAGGAATCAAAAGAAATTCAGATGAGGGGAGATGCAGTGCAGTAAGGCCATCAGAAAAATGTTCTTCTATGCTTTAGCTAAAGCATTTCTTAGTGTGTGATTTTGATGAATTCAGCATCTGTGTTTGGCAAATACTTAGGAGAAGGGAGCCATCACCATTAAAAACAGAGGAAGTAATGACTACCCCTCTGTGAATTAATTTGAGATGATCTTCTGCAATTTTAATATGTTTTAAATATTTAGGGAAGAACATGAACACATGCATTGTAAGTATATATTAGTAAAGAGACATTTCTTGTTTCCTGTAAAATACAGCATTTTGTTATCTTTGTTATATTATCATCGACTAAGTTAGAAAATCTTATTTTTTAGTTCAAAATTTATCTTACTGAATTACCTGGAATCTTGAGTCTTTAAGCAACTGTCAATTTCACCATCTTTCAGATTATTGTTTTTTTTAAAGAAAAAACATAATTAAAAGTATGAAGGTCCAATTTGGTCATCGTTAAGTTATTAGTCTGGCAAAAAAATTACTCCATGGTTAATTTTCATTATTAGAATTCCATCAAAAATAACTAATATCATTTATATACTGGATGTCTTAGCACTGGAAACATTTTATTGCTTCTTCTCTCTCTGTTAGATTACATCATATGAAAATCTAAAATATGTATCACACCCATCAGAGAATTCTAATCTAATTTCTAAACGTCATGATTTTGTTTTGTTATACTGTTTCTTCAGTGGGCTAAAGTTAATTAAACTTTAAACAATTAAAATTAAGTATATCTACATATATTTATTTAATGGCATCTACATCCCACTGATTATCCTCTTCACTGGGAATAAGACTGACATATCAACAGAAGAGATAGCCACTATCTGTTATGGTTTCAGTGATATCAAGAATTGCACAACCTCTCCCACTCTCAAGTAGAAATGCTCAAATAATATCACCAAAATTTGTATCCTTTTCACTTAATAAAACATTTAAACATATGTTAATTTACTCAAACTCCCAAAAATAATACTGTGAAATATTGGGAAGGTAAGGGTTTAAATCCAAGTCAGCTCAAAAGCACACTTCATAAACCAGAGAGCCAGGATTGTAATCTAATTAGTAAATACTGAAACTAGGACACAGACTTTAATCTTATCATTCCAGATTCTCTGTTTTTTATTTTAAATCTTATGAAAATTTTTCAGAGGAACTCATTATGATTAATAATTTTATTATATAAAGAACCCATACAACTGGCTGAAGAAAAATTTTACGTGAATTAAAAGTCTTAATATAAATACTTAGCAGTAAGGAAAGCGTTCAGTTAGCTAAACAACTAATCTTGCTAAAAATGAAACATATTAATTAAAATAACAGTAAAATTGAAATTCACATATTCAGTCAGAAGAGGTTTTTAAGAAAAATATTCAATTTCATTGAGATTGTGGTGAACTTGGTACAATAGTATATTCCTAAAAGAATTGTCTATTAGCAAAACTTTTAGAAAACAATTGGTAATATTTCTGTGTTTACAGCTTCTTCAAATATATTCTGTACGAATAATTCAAAAATAGGAAAAGTTCATGTTTATGAGCATGTTATGCTAGTAATAAACGTTAGATTTTGGAAGCAATCATAGAATTCAAAAATGGAGAAATAGTGAATTAAATTATTATTTCTAGCCTATTAAATAATATGCTTTAGTTTAAATAATTGTAGATACTATAAAGCTGCATAGAAGTACTTATAGCATAATGTGAATTGGAAAAAAAACAGAGATGTGTATGTTTATTAAGATTGCCACTTTGCAAAATTATGTATAAGTATACTGTTAAAATATGGAAAGAATATTAGTATTTCTGTTAAGCTAGTTGGGGTAATCAGTAATTTTTCCCTATTTTCTCAATACATATATTATTATAGAATGTTTAAAAGGAAGTACAGTAGATAGAATAATAATACATTACAGTCAAGCTAAAACCTGAGTTTCCTCTTTGACTGTTCTTTCTTTACCTCCAATATCAAAATATCATTAAATTTGGACACTCCTGTCTCATACAAATCTCCCCAACTTATCTATTGTGTTTAATTTCTCCTGCTACCACCCTGGAGCAGACCACCCTCATTGCTTGCTTTAATTACCATAACGACCTTCTTCTACTATTCCTGTTCCCTCCTTTTCCAGGGTCAATCCTAGCCTCTCTCTCCTCTGTATTCTGCTCTCCTGTCATAGGGAAATGTTTTTTCCCATTCTCCATTGGATCATGCTTTTCTCACCTCTGAGCTCTCATCCCACCTCCCCTCTTTTCCTTTCACTGCTAACACTTACTCAGAACTCAAACATTATTAATCCTCCTTCCCAGACTCTTTTGCTGATTCCTCTTCTTGCCACCTCTGAATCCTGGATTGTCTGAAGGCTCGATCTTTGGCTCTCATCTTTTCCACCTTTTATCTCTCCTGAGCGGATTCTTTCCAGTTTTATAGCCTTGAGTTTCATCTAAATTCCAATGATTCCAAAATTTATCTCCAGCCTCAACTTCTCAATAAGCCCCAGATTTAAACATATCACTGCCTCCTTGACATCTCAATATATAATAGGCATCTTTAATTTCTCACGTCCAAAAAAGAACTCACGATTTCCCATGCCATCATCAACAAGCCACTTCTCTCTTATTGTCCATCTCTGTAGACGGCATCATAGTTTGCCCAATTACTTAGCCAAAAACCTAGGCAGTGTCCTGTATCTTTGCTTTCTCTAACAACCAACCTCGAGTCCATCAGCAAATTATTTGTCTTCCAACTTCAAAATATATCTCAATTTGATCACCTTTCACCAGATCTGTTGTCATCACTCTTTTCTAAGCCAGCAGCATCTCTTTCCTTATCTAACGCAGTAGCCTACTAAATTGTCTCCCTGCTTCCACTCTTTCTGTTTCCAACTGTCTAGTCCCATATATTATTGAGAGGGATCTTTTAAAACGGTAAATATGATTTCATCATTCACCAGCTTCAAACATGCTAATGACTTCCTGTCACAGTTGAATCAAAATCTGGACATGGTACCATGGTCTCCAAGGATCTTCATTTTTAGTACCCATTTATGTCTCTGATCTCATGTCACGACATTCGCTCTCATCCACTGTGCTCCAGCAATAAGGCTCTTACCATTCCTAGCATCCACCAAGATCTTGTCTGTTTCAAAGCCTTTACACTTGACACTTTCTCTGCCTGGAATTCTATTTCCCCAGATCTTCACAAGTCTCACTCCTTCATGTCATTCTCGTCTATATTAAAATATTGCTTCCGCAGGCTCTCCTTGTTTCCTCCAGCTTAAAACAAAAAAAGTTTTTTAGTCCCACCTCATTCTGCTTTATTTTCTTCATAGGGTTAATGTCCATGCCTCACCAGGGCAGAGATTTTTGTTTTTATTCACTGATAAATCTGAAGCATCCACTAGTGCCCCTAGCATACAGTAGGTGCTCAACAAATATGAGAGAATGAACAAAAAGTTTTACCATTATAAATTATATGATTTGTTTGTATGTTATTTGCTTATCACCTTCATTAAATGCACGTTCTGTCTTGTTCATATGTGTATTCCCAGTGCCTAGAGCAATGCTCGGTGTCTAGTAGTCTCTCAAAAAATATCTCTTAAAATAATGAATAAACGGCCTTTCCTTTTTCCTTCACTCCTTTATTCCTAAAGTTAAAGATACTTTACCTTTACCTTTCTATGTTGGCATGCAATTAAATATTTTTCAACTCTTTTTGGTAAAACTAGGTATCAGCTATTAAACACTACTTTGATAATACGCTGGAAAAAAATCCTTAGAGGCAAAATTTTTTGAAGTATTTGAATGCTTTCTGCTTCTCATGGGAAGACATAGAGAAAGAGACCAGGAACTCTAAAATAGCTGCTCCATACCAAGTTGGGCAATTGCTCTTGATTATAACATATGTCATTCATTTTTTATTTAAACTTATCACTGTCCCTTGCCAAAGAGTACCTTACTGTTTATTATAACTGGGAGATTTTTATGATTTATTATAACTGGGAGACTTCAAAATGCTGAATTGTAAAATCAAAGTGATAAGAAGTTTCTACAGGTCAGAGTAATGAATCTTAACATCTCTGAGCTTCCCACATTCAAGTGTTTGCCATTATGTTCAAACTAGTGACCCAATTTGAATCATTGGTTGCCTATATGCTTAAATTCTTTATTTTTTTAAAATAAAATTTGATTTCCAAAGAGAAATTGCCCATGGAAGTTTAGCATATTAAATAGGATTCTTTATATATAAATTATAATAAATGGGTCCTCTTTGCCTTTTGTAAAAGTAAAGCTATGCATAGTTAAACTTCATACTCAGATATTAGACAAGTTGTGCAAGTTTGGAAGAATATGCTTAAAATTAATATGCTTCAAATTTTTAGAGTGTGTCCATGTCTGCCTAACTGCATTAGTGAATGTCATTACTAAGGCAATTTTATCAAAGGTCCCAAGGTCAGATTAGAACATATATTGGCCTTTTGACTGCAAAGGAGGCAAATAGATAATAAATGAATCCACTTTGATTATCACGGTAGTGAGAACACCTGATTTTAAATCCAGTTATTTTGGCATCCTCAGAAACAGAGTTAGCACAGAAAATCAGATATCGGGCTCTGATAAAATTTTGAGTTCAGCAAATTACGTCTTAAGAAAAACAAGGAGTTGATTAGAAGAATGAAGAAATTTTCATAGATAGAAACACCCGCATACCAAATTGGCTTCAAGACTTGCTTAGATCAGATAACCAACCCAAGAAGTTGTATAAACGTTCCACAGGTGGTAAGAAAGCTGCTGGTGAGCTCCGTCTTGATCTTTGCTGATGAGGACCTCACTTGTTACTGCTCTGAATGTGATACAGCATGGCCACGCACTGGGTCGAGGCCTAGCAGGCAATTTCCTCTGTTCTGCTCCATTAAGACCCCCTCTTACCTATCACCAGCAAATCGGCAGCTACTTTTCTCTTCTGCTGCTTTGCTATGTCTTTATATACCCCATAATTGCATTTACTATTGCACAATGTTCTCAACAAATGATCATTTTTGTTATTATCAAACTAAAATCTTATTATCCCCTCTTCTGAGAATCTAGGAAGGTCCCTGTCACATAGCAGTTACTCAATAAGTGTTTGGATAAATTACATTTCCTTACTTGAGTCCACTTTATTTGGTGAAAGGAAAAATCATTTAAATTCCATTTCTTAAAAGTAGCTTTGAGAAAAGTTTATTAGATGTCACCTTAGAATATAATCATGTATGTTGTATAAGTGAAAAAGAGGGCAAATAAATTTAGTTCCTTTGGACTTTAAAGTAAAAGTGCGTTTTCCTTTTTGCACAGCAGTCTGAAAATGCATGCCTCTGCTAACATCCAGTAGGACAAAAATGGATATGTCCTTGTAAAACCAAAACTTTTCAAAACATATTTGGGACTAATGTTTACTAGGGATAATTTAGGGCGGATTTGATTCTGTTGAGGACAGGATTTAGGATTATACTTCAATTAATCATGACTTTAGTTGCTTTTCACTTGTCACACATGGGAATTTTTAAAATATTCAGTGAAATGATGGTCCTTTTAGTCATTTCGAAGCTGATTTGTTTGTTGTTGGGAATTTTATTGTTATACTAATATACTACCATTCTCTGTGATAATGTGAAAAGGACTATTACAATAAATAACAAAATAAAGTTTATCAAGATTGAATGATTCTGATTGCACATCAAATCTCTTTCACAATTAGAAAAGATACAATTTTTTAAAAAAATTGTGTAATTCTAACTGTAGTAAATATGTCGTTGGTTGCAAGTATTTTATACCTTGAGACCTATAAATGACTTTGCAGATGATATGATGTTTAATATTACCCTATATGTATACTTCGGAAGACAATCTATGATATTTTTCCTTTTATTTAGTATTCATTGATTTAACAAACATTTACTGGATACCTAAAACTGGAGATATAAAAACTAATATTTATTGAGTACCTAATACAAACACCTAAAATAGTAAGCAAAACAGGCATGTGTGTGTTTGTGTGTATTTCTGATAGCAGGTCTTCAAATGTGTTATTTCTATCAACTTTTAGCTAATTACAAACGTACATTCAGAGGGTTTAAGTATCATGCCTAAGATCATAAAAGGTATTAAACTAGAGCTAGGAATACATACAGTATATATACAAAAATATAAATATTTATATATATATTGTGCATATACATAAATACATTACATATTTCTATAAACATATATATGTATAGATATGCATGCATACATACACACTTTTTATTGGGAATCAGGGGCTTAGTATAAAGCGGGTGTCAGCAGAGAGCTTTTAGGTTAGAAAATCTAACAATGAAGGAAGACTATTTTCAGATAGGAAATCCTGTTAGGATTCTGGTAACTATCATGATAAGCTTTGTGCCATGGAGAAAACTTACTACTAAGGTCATATGGTCAAACCCAATGTATACAAATCTGATTGCAGGTCTCGCAACTACCAACAGGCAATCAGTGTAGTAAAGATCTAAGAGGAATGAGAGACACTAGTGCCCAAAAGCACAGGTCCACTTGGCTTAGAGACACGCAAAACATCACCATTTGTCACAGAATAGAATATCCAACCCCAAGTGTATTAGAAGACAAAGAAAAGTTAGAATTCTCAGCACTAGTTTTTATCCCATTGTCTCACAAGCCACATCAAATTAAGAACTCCCAACATCTGGAATCTTAAAACAGAAGAAGTAGCGGATTAAGAGGGAGGGAGGGAGGAAAAAGTGCACTATCATACTCCTCTAACCCCGTTTCTCAGAGAATTTTCAGATAGGTTTGTTAATCCCTAGTAGTAGAAGTAGGTGGGTGCAAAACAATGAATTCTTCTCTGACCCATTTTTGATAACTAACCTATCACGAGAGGTGAGGGAAGTGCTGACATCAAAGAGTGAGATCAAATCTCTTTGGGTTCTTCATTATTTTATTTCCCAAAATGTTTATTTAGCTCCAGCTCTATGCCAATCTGCTAGACCCTGGAGATACATCAGTAAACATATGGGAGAGCACTGACAGAGCAAAACAGGGCTCCGTTTTATTGTATTTATGCAGCTCTTGGAATAGTTTTTCCTGCCATTTTTATTTAACTGAAAAATACCCTGAAATTACAAGGCAGATTACTTTAAAAAGCAGTTGCTATTTGCAACAATGTGAATCTGAGTTTTCTAAATGCATTATATTGCAAAAAAAAAATGCAAAAATAAATTGGATGCTGAGGCTAACATTTGGTCTGTTATGCATGACCCCTATTTCAAATTTGTGTTTACATCCAAATACTCTCCTTTTTCTTTTACTAATTTTTTAAAGTAAACGTTATAAATTTGGCCTTATATTAATAATGATGATATGATGAAGCCCTTATCTTTTTTATTTTGCAGCTCTTTATGTGACTTATCTCTGAGACAAAGGGTTCCACTGAGGGGGGGAGGGGATGTTTTGTAAAATAAAAAGAGCATTCAAGTAAGATGGCTTTGGTTTCCAATATTATCTACCTTAGCAAGTTCTTAATATGTGTATACCATTAAGCATGATTTTAAAAATTTTACCTTCAATCTCCACGTCTATAAATTAGCAAAGAATAATACCTACCTCACAGGAGTAAATGTTATTAAAATCTGGCATTCCGCCGGCCCCGTGGCTTAGCGGTTAAGTGCACGTGCTCAGCTGTTGGCAGCCCGGGTTCGGATCCTGGGCACGCATCAACGTACTGCTTCTCCAGCCATGCTGAGGCTGCGTCCCACATACAGCAACTAGAAGGATGTGCAGCTATGACATACAACTATCTACTGGGGCTTTGGGGGGAAAAAAGAAAGAAAGAAAGAAAGAAAAAAAAACTCAAAATCTGGTGTTACTGAAGGTTTTTTTTTAATAAACAATCTCTTCATTTATTTATTTATTTTTTTGGTGAGAAAGATTGGCCCTGAGCTAACATCTGTGCCAATCTTCCTCTATTTTGTATGTGGGATGCTACCACAGCATGGCTTGATAAGCAGTGTGTAGGTCTGCGTCCAGAATCCAAACCTGCAATCTCAGGCCGCGGAAGCAGGGTATGCAAATTTAACCACTATGCCACCGGGCCTACGCCCATTATTTAAGTTTTGATATGGTGGTTAAGGAAAGTCAATTCTGAATAAAAATCCAGACACTAAGACAATAGTTGATGAAATAACTTTTAAAATGATACACACCAGGATTTTGTTCTCTGGGAGATAACCTAAAATTCAGGTGGGCTATTGTTATATTATGCCCCAAGTATGGACAATCATAAAGGAATGAGATCTATTATGGAAAGTAATTTGGCAGAGAGGAAAAACAGTAAACTGAGAATACAGACTTGAGTTCTAGTTCTAACTCTGGATGGCCTTAACATATCATTTTTTTCCCCCTCTGAAAAAGATTGTCCTCATTTATAAATGAAAAAAAATGGATTAACTTTCTAAGGATGAACTTCTAGACTTAAGAATCTGTCATATACTCTTAGGTTTTGATTTCTATGTCCTTCAGCCTTTCTTTATCATGTGTATACTTGAATAAACTCCTGAATTTTTAATATATTTTCCTTTATTTTAAGAACATTTTTATGTTCCACCATTTAATATTAAGTTGTAACGTCACTCGTGTAGTTGACAATAAAGAATGGCTGTAGAAAAACTGGGTTTTTGTTGTTTTTGTCATTATTTTTAAAAAACATACAGAAAATCACACATGGATGGTTGGCATAGACTTCTGGATTTATATGAATTAATTTAGATAGAGACCTTTGGGCAGCAATAGGCATACAGTAAGCAATCAATATTAACTATCATTATTGTTAGTAATATTAGACTGAGTACTAACTTATTATTTTTGACAAAATTTAAACTAATATTTGCTAAAATGTTAAAAAAAACTAATTTTTTTAATTTCCTAATTGAGGCATATTAACTATAGGAAATTTGAAAAACTAGAAATAAGTAAAACATCAAGAATAAAATAAACATTATCTGTATTCCTGTCCCTCAGGGATAGCATCTATTAATAGTTTGCTGTATACCATTCTATATTTTTCTATGTAATATCATTCTATATTTTTCTATGTACATATATATTCATACACACATAGACAAATTTTTATAAATGATTTTAAAACCCAAATAGTTATTTAATTAAAATATGACAAGTAGTCCTTGCCATAAAATATTAATGTACTAGGCAATGTTTTTGGCTATACATTATTTTGTTGAGCAGATATATCATAATTGATTTTACTAGAATCTTATTATTAGACCATTAGATTGCTTCTAATTTTTCAATTTTATTAATAAGGCTGAAATGAACATTCTTTTGTGTGTGTGTACATATACCTCTACATACATATATGTATGCAGTTATTTCCTAAGTGTAAAAACTTAGGAACAGAATTATAGGGTCAAAGCGTAGGCACCTTACTGAAGGAAATCTTTTGGTAATGAATTAATTTGAATGCTCACTCATCACAACCAAAATGACAGAATTTTCTCCCTAAGTCATCGTAAGTTGTTCTTCCCAACTAACACTAGAGAACAGAGTTGCATGTACATCTCAGCTGTACATGAAATTTGAGTAGTACCTTAATTAAAACTGTACATAGGATATAAGGTTTATAAATAAATGCAAGTAGACTTGAACAACCATGTAGCTGCTGTACTAGTTCACAGGAAGGGAAGGCCTTCCCATGGTTGGATATCTTTACCTTCATAATGACATCTGTGGAGCGGACTATACATTTTGGACTCTGTGGTGGACACTGTATGTGCCAGTACCACCCAGATTCTTCTTCTATGAAGGCCCTGTTCCCTCAGCTGCTGGTGTGTAGTCAGGCAAAATCCTTCAACTGTCAGCTCATTCAGGGATTGCCTTGGCTGCAGAGAGCTGCCACGCCCGAGATGAATCCCTTTCCTGGCATAGCCCCCATTAAGTGACTAATCAGTCCAGAAGTATAAAGGCCTAGTCATCTTGGCCTTCCTCAGGACTATTCAGAGGGGCTTTTCTAGCTCCAGAACTTTCTATGTGGCAGGTGGAGGCTGTAGTTGGCCATGTGACAGATTGACCTCTCCCTGTGCCAAATCTTGCTTCCTACCCATCATTTCCACAGGTATTGCTCCAAGGGCACACGTGAACAAACACCCTGCATGCTACACTCCACCTCAGAGTTTGTTTTCCTGGGAACCGAATCTGAGCTAGGTGGTGGGTAGAAAAAGTTACAATAATATTTGCAGGCGCCATAATTGCATCACTGCCTGATTGCTTTTGCTCAGAATAGCCTGCAGAGGGAACCCATGCCCTTTATGTCAAGCCATCTGGCCCACAAAATCAGGCAAACCTAACAATTGTAGCAAAGGTCTGTATTAGGCTAAAGCTTCCCATTCTAGTTGTTAAAGTATACGAGAATTCAATGATGAATATCTTCTTCCTTAAATCAATTGTTTTATTATTAGACTTATTATAGATTATTCTTATTGAAAAAAATAGGCTGTGCTCAAAACTAGATATGCAGATAATCAAAGTATACTTACACAGAGATCTAATAATTTAAGATTCAAATTGCCATTGAGAATTTTTCAGATAAGTATGATATTCACAAAGTACATAATCACATTCACTTATAATTTCTGTTAGAATTCTTATGATCAATTTTCTTCATTTATCATTGTTCCCTTCTCCTTTCCCTTCCCAGCATCAGCCCCTGCCACTTCCTCCCCACCTCCAGCCAAAACACAGCTCTTCCCATCTTTGCCTTGTCTTCAAATCCATGTTCTTACACTTTCCTGCTATGTGACATGGAGAAGGTCATTTAATTTCTCTGAGCCTTAGTTTCCTTTTCTGTAAAACAGGGGACAATATTTAACTACCACAGTGGTGGTATAAATTAAGTCAGAGAATGTATGAAAAATGCAGATCATGGTACCTGCCACATACCAAGTACTTAGCAATTTTTTTCTCTGTCTCCTCCTGTGAGAAAGACTATGAGAAAAGTTGTAAGATGGGTGAGACCTTAGGACCCACTGCAAGTAAATGGTAGATGCATTGAGAAAGAGGCAATCTTTCACTATTTTTCAACTAAACTCCTATTTATGGGACACTTATTGTGTGCTAGGTATATATTGGTGGATAAGATCGAGTCTCCTGATTTAAGGAGCTTACCATTTAGTCACAGAATTACAGATAAGAAAATAGTGATGTGAGAAGGTGGAATGGTGACTGCATATATAGGAAGAATGAAACAAGACAGTGCTTTCCTTTGTCATAGCTATGTTTCTTAAAAACAATAACAACAACATTCAGAGGGAGAGCTAGGTTGCTGCCCCTTGATTAACATGAAGGCAATGTTGACTGTAGTCATGAGACCTCTTTCCAGAACAGGAGTGCCATCCTCAGCACTAATACAAAGGCTCAACCCAGGAGAATTGCAAAATATCTCTAATCTTCAAGCACACCCCCTAACTAAAACACCTGGCATTTCCAAGCCTGACACATGCCTTTGTAGTGCTGCTAATAACGGATAAATGATGAAAATAAAACACAGGTGTAAGTGGTGGCTTTGATGAAATAGGAATTGAGGGAAATTGGGGGGAAAAAAAAGCATATCTCCCTGAACTATTACACCAAACATAAGCACCACTGAGTGTGATAAATGCAAACGTAGCCCATTACTGAGACTCCTCACCCCACCACCATTACAAAGGACTTGGCTTTCTCAAGTGAGCATCGTTGATTCCACATAGTTTCCTGAGAACCTCTTGTCTTTGAAATGGACAAAAATGTCATTTGCCTGCATTATTCTCTTTTTGTGTTGTAGAAAGCAATGCAATTATACAGTATCATTTCTATAAGGAAAAATAACTTAGAAGAGATTAGCCCTGGCTTTGGTAGAATAACCCTCTTGGGGATTCAATATAGCATGCAGGTAACAAAAGTAAGGTCTTCTTTGATTTATCATCAGGAATAAAAGAGAAAAGATACCAAACCAAAAAAGGAAAAGGGGGCAGGTGGAAGGAATTTCGTCAGAAGACTGAAAGCAATTCCCATGGTATAAGAAGATGAAATGAAACTGAATGAACCAGGGAAAGGGGAAAGCAAGGGCAAGGCATATAACAAGTGCTGAGCACTTTATATTCCTTCTCCTACTTATATTGTACGTAAATTATACAATATTTTATAGATAAAGAACCTGAGGCTCAGAGAATTTAAGTGGCCTGCCCAAGGTGACCTAGCTAGTAAAGATTTGGATTTGAGTCCAAATCTCACATAATCCAAAGACCATGCTTATTCTCGTTATAAGTCCCAGATTTCTTGTGTATCAAGGAAATTGATGACAATCCTTCCAGTGATTACCCTGAGGCACATCCACCATACGCTGCAGCTTGAGCACCTGTGGCTTCAATGTTTACCCTAATATCTCCACAATGGGGCAAGAAGCGTGATGGTTAAAGAAGGAAAGAAACGTGATAAGCCCAACTTGATGCTTTAATTAAAATCAAAGTTAATCTTTCCTAGACACAAAATCTTCCTTTTTCCCAGCTTTCAATGTAAGAAGATTTCTATATCCCGTTCTCTTAGTTAGAAAGTCTGGCATACAGTGTACTTCCCTCGGTTCCTCAAATGTGAGATGGTCCCTCCTGCTCCCAGGGATTTTGCCTGTGCTGTTTCCTATGCCTGAAATGTTTCTTCCCTCTGAGTACCCCCCTCTGCCAACACATACGCTCATGGATTCCGGCAGTTCTTTTCCATCACCATTCTTTCATCACATCAAAATGAAAGACATGATGAGATCTGTTCTGTCCATCAGGGGAAATTCAAAGTACTAAATAGCTCTTTTTATAAAATCATGTTTAACACAGAGGTAATTTTGCATTTATTCATGTAGATTTTTACTTATGCTTGCTTCTCATAAACTCCACATGAACAAGGGCTGTGTATTTGTGTTATTTTGATAGTTACCATTGCATCCCCAGGATGTAGCTTTACTAAAAGCTTAAGTGAACAAATAGTAGTTTCAATAACTTTTTCTTCCTTTCTTAGAAAACATGCCACCATGGGAAAGCTATATCCCTTCCCTTTCTCTTAGCAACTTTGAGTAATCTTGCGATGTATTGAAAAGACCATGAGCTTTATCATACTCCCCAATTTGAATCCTAGCTATGCCACTTAATGTATGACTTTGTGTAATTTACTCACTTTTTGAAGATTCTGATTACACCTTTATAAAAATGGATATAAATTCATATCTCATAGGGTTCTTCCAACTATCTCATCTCCAATGAGATATCGATACACCATATGCAATTAGCAAGTATGCGTTCCCTAACTCTATACCCATGCTCTCCTTCTCACAAATAAGGTTGGTGGATATGCAAGCATTTGAGTTGGTGGTGCACTTACTGCCACCAGAGCGTGAACCAGCTTCCAGATGTTCATTTTGACATAAGTGAATCAAGATCAACAGTTTTATCTCCTCCATGAAGTCACGCTTAGATAAAATTGATTGCTAGTTCAATCACTATCCATAGTCTCCTTTCTTAGTATCCCATGATTTAGTATTTTTTTTTAATTCTACTTTTCATTTTATCCTAATTGTTTAGAATATGTGTATTTTCCTTTTTTTGTTCAATTAACCAGGAACTCTGCTAGACTTTGTGGGGTGATACAAAGGTTAGGTGAACTCGACCATTCATCTTGCAGTCTATTGGCATAAGCAAAGATTAAAATAGCATAGCAACAGGAAAATGTTAATAAGTAATTCTAGAAATCCTTTTTGTATGGTATAGTTACTATGTATCAGACACTGTATAAACACTAATGGTGGATGTATTCCAGGAAAAGGAAAATGTGTGTGCAAAGGCACGATAATGTGAAAGGGAATGGTGGGTGCTGGAATGGCTGGAAGACTATGGGTATACGGAAGAGATGAGGAAATTAAGGCTGAATAGAGATGGAAAGATGAATTAGATCATAGGGGCTTTGCCAGTCACTCTGTAAAGTTTCTGCTTTTTCCTAAAAGGAATACGACAATGTCAAAAGACTTATAGTAGGAAAATAGCATGAACCCATGTCTGTTTAAGAAATGCAAAGCTTGTCTCACTTACAAATATCGTCTTTCTCTCAAAATTATGTCTTCCATTAAGGTAAGGGCCACATTTTCTCCTTTTGTGGATTTCTCTAAGCATTTAAAAATTAACAGGTACAGAATAGTCCTTGACACATTATACATAAGTTGTATAGTATACAAACCAACATTTGAATTCCCAGTATGACCTACAAGCTGTTAGAAATAAGGGGGCAAGGTATAAATTACTTTAAGTATTTATAAGTAGAGCTCTGCAGGCTTGGAGAGTTTTTATATAGATCATATCATTTGTTTTCATAATATTCCTGTAGATGGGTTGGGAAAGGAAGGAGCCAAACATTAAATATATACTTTGAAATCTTGATAGGGCTCATAGACGTGATCAACCTTGTAAGTACCCTTAAAACTCGGGCTATCTGGAAAACAGAGACCTCCAGGGAATCGTCAAGTCTTGTTCTGTCCAGTCATATTTTTATACATTCATATCCACAAGATCTTGTCAACAGATGAATGCCGATGTACCAGGATCCTGAGCTAAAGAGAGTACTCAAACATCCAAACAATGGATGCATTTTTATTACACTAAACAATAGCTATAACATGAAATCAAAACAAGAGTCTGATAACTGATTTTTTTCTAGTTCTGTTAAAGGATCTTTCAATACATAATTTTACCATTCCTTTTTAAAGGAACTGAAGAAATGAAAGGCAGATTTGGAGATAAGATGCTCCTGTCTTGAGATGGATATCTTAAAATTAGAAATGGACAATGTGAAAACTTGTTGTAATGTAAAGAAAAAAGTTTTAGAACAAGGAGCATGAAATTTTCCTCCTACCCCTCCTCTCTCTTGCCTCTCTCTCTCTCTTTCTCTGTTGTTTTTTTTCTTACAGTGTCTCCCTTCAATACATAATATACCTATAAATGGACATGGGAGCTGTTCATATTTCCTCTAACAAGTAATTGTTAAGCACTTATTATGTAAAAACCATTGTGATCAACACTAGGGATAAAAAAGATAAATTAGACTGTGAATTATGGAGAGAAACTGGGTATAAATTTCCTTTGTACCCACAGGAACTGGCAGTGTTTAATTAAGTTGCATGAGATGAAAACAGCAAGTATTAAAAATGATAGTAAGAATAAAATTTAGAAATTGAGTATTTTCTCTATGCCATGGTTTTCAAAATGTGGTCCCTGGACCAGCAGCATCAACATCAGCATCAGCTAGGAACATGTTAGAAATGCAAGTACTCAGGCTTCACTCCAGACTCACTAAATCAGAAATTCCAGGGGAGGTGTCGTCCTGGAATGTGTTTTGTAATAAGCCCTCAGGTGACACTATTGGACACTAAACTTTGAGAACCACTCCTCTATTTTCAATAGTTTACATGGGTCATCTCATTTAATCTTCATAAAGTTTATGAGTCGAATACTATTCTATCTTTGCATTAGTTATCTATTGCTGCCTAACCAATCCTTCTAAAGCATAGTGACTTAACAGAACAACAAATCATTTTGTCATGATTCTGGGGGTTAAGTAACCTTGCAGTATGTCCTCACTCAGGGTCTCTCATATGATTGCAATCAGATGATGGGACTAGAATGATCTGAGGGCTTGCTTACACATATGTCTGTGGCCTGTGCTGGGAAAACTTAAATAGCTGGAAGTTGGAACAGCTGCAACTATTAAGGCGTCTCTCTCTCTTTCTATGTAGTCTCTTCATCATGACAGCTTCGGGGTAGCCAGACTTCTTATATGACAGTTCCATAAGCAAGAATCCCAGGAGAGAGAGAGAGAGAAAGAGAATGGTGGAACCTGTATTAACTTTTATGACCCAGCCTTAAAAGTCATATGGCATCACTTTCCCCATTCCTACTATTCAGTCACAAAGGCCTACCCAGGTTGAAAGGGAGGGACATAGACTCCACCTCTTGATGAAGGCGTTGGCAAGTTTTGAGAAGAGATGTTAGACTGGAAATATATTTGTGCTAATCTTTATAAAATATAATCTGGTACTATCTCCTTTTTTCATCTAAGAAAATGGAAATGGAAGGAAGTTAAAGAACTTGTCCAAGATTTCATAGTTAGTAAATGATAGACTAGAAATTCAAGCTCAGATCTTGCAGTCTTTATCAGCATACAATACTGGTTTTCATACTGTTTACTTTCAGCCAAGAGTACGTGGCATATTTTATACAGATTATTTCTTCTGTTCTCAACAACCCAATGAGATCTATACCATTATTATCCCTATTTTACAAATGAGGCAACTGAGGCTTAAAAAAATTAAATAACTTTCCTAAATTTGCATCCCTACTCTTTTGTGGTACCAGAATTTGAATACAGGTGATATTACTCCAAAGCATGAATTCAACCATAGCATTATATTGCTGATATCTCTTATTAATTATCACCATTCATATCATGCATACATATGTATTTTTGTCATGTGTTTTAGTATTTTAGTTTTCTTCTCTGTATTTTCCGCCTTTCTAAAGTTGTAAAATAATAATTGTTTATTACTCCTATAATGTAAAAGAAAGAAGCCCTACTTAAAGAAGTACACCATTGCTCTAAGTTGGAGATAGTACCACCTGCTCTAGAAACTACACTGAAAGGTTAACGTGATGGCTTAGTATAAGAAGAAGGGCAGAAAGATGGCAAAGACAGTAGGGGATAGTTGAAGAAACTGGGCATATTTTTGTTGAAAAAGGAAAAGATTAATGGAGGATAAAATTGATGTCTGAAAGTATGTGAAGATTAGTCATGGGGAAAAATCTAAACTTATTCTGTGTAACTCTCAAGACAGGACAGCGATAAAACTAATGGTTAGATGGTTCAGATAGGCAGATTTCTGTCCAGAAAAAAGCCCTTTATGATGTGGACTGCCTGGCAATGTAAGGGACTCGTAAGGGGAAAAGCTGTTTCCTGTGGCTGAAAGTGCTGGAAAAGAGGTCAACTGACCCGTTGTTGAAAATATTGCAGAGGAGCTTCCCACACTGGGCAAATTGTCAAATGTGATGGCATGTAAGATTGCTTCTAGTCCTAAGATTCCAAGATGATCAGGCAATTTATTGAGGATACAAAACAGATGTCCCTTCCACTAGACAGTGCCAGAATACCCACCAGGCATCTTGTCAGGCTTAAGTGAGCGTTAGACCCTTGAGACTACACTAGGCGACACTGGGAGTCTACTAAGAAGACCAGAGAAGAGGAGCTGCAGTGTGCTCGCAGGACAGTGACAAGACTTCCTCTTTGTGGCAGTCCAGGCAGCAGTTAACACAGCTGTCCAGAAGCTGTCTTCTTTCCAGATAACAATGTCAGATTCAAGGAGACAAGATTGGTGGGTATGGGGTGCTCTGGCTTAGGAGCTCCATATCCCAGAAGGGCCAATATCTCTCTTAACACTCCACAGGAATAGTTTCCAGAGTCACAACACGGGACATATTCATTACAACACATGTGTTACACAGCACTCAGAGAATCCCAGACCATGGCATACTTGTCACATAGTTATAGTTTATTTATAGTTCTTCCCAGTCCAGATGTAGTTTACCACTCAAGGATAATTTTTACCATTAGCTGGGTTGCCTAGAAACATGTTGACTTTCCGAGTCTTAGCACGCTTTTCAGAGGAATAGAGCTAGAGAATTAACTCAAAGTCAGGTTCTCATGTAGCAGGGGTGGTCTTTTGTTGACACTTTGCCTACAGTAGCATCCAGAAATGTAACAATATTAACTAACATTTTAAAGCACTTGTTATGACTTAGGTCCTCTGCTAAGCAGCTTAAGTATACTTCATTTAATCTTCAAAGCATACCTGTGTCCCAGCTACTATTTTTATCCCCATTTTATAGACAAGAAAATTAAATCTTGAGAGAATAAGGAACTTTGCAAGGTCACTCAGCTAGCTATTAAGTGACGTAGTTAGAATTTGAATCCTGTTTTGTCTGTCTGCAGAGTCTAAGCTCTTAACCACTTGTTTGTTCACCAACTACGTATTGACCTCCAACGCTGCCAAGAACTTTGCTAGCAGCTAGGGACAAAGAATTGAATAAGACACTTGTGGAACCTATATATCCATGGAGCAATAACCTGTGCTGGATATTTACAGATTGAACATGTCCAAGTACTACATTATATTGAAGAAAGTGTCATCAATGCCAGGGATGTGAGCAACCAACCCAGCAGCTAATTAACTTTCCAAATAAAATGACTTGGGGTGAGCAGGACTGGCCCACCATCTCTGCTTCTTCCCCATAACTGATCAAATAAAAGGGGCAAATGGCCTGAGTTACCACTGCCTTGTGCCAGTGTACTGTTGTCCCTGCAATTTTGGAGGCTTGTATACACTTTGTTATTACTACCTCAGCAAAAAGAAAAGGATGCCATGGTTCGCCTCAGTATATTTTTCTGAGGAGTGAAAAATTAATTTGATAGTAGTGGCCACTTCAAAATAAATGAGTTTTACTTACAGCTAGATTGAATAGATGACTAATATGGGATTACATCCAATTTATGCTTATCATAACCTTGACTAGGTGTCTCATAGATGGACTTGAGTCTCCATTCTTAATCTTAGCATGGGAAGAGAAAAACTTATGGATTTGAAAGCAGCTTCAGGGTAGAGCTGCCAGAAAAAATGCAGGACACTCAGTTAAATTTGAATTTCAGATGAACAATAAGTAAATTTCTAGCATATCTCAAATATTGCATGGAACATACTTTTACTAAAAATAGTTTGTTTTTCAACTGAAGTTTAAATTTAGCTTGGTGCCTTGTATTTTTATTTGCTAAATCTGGCAACCCTCCTTCAGGGGTCCCTGCACTTGGCATCACCAACCTGGCTTTGCAGAATTGGACAGAATCTACCCTCTGGGAGCAAATTTATTATTCCTCTATCCACTAAATGTTTACTGAGGGCCTAGTGTGCATCTGACAGGATTAGAGATGGATGTGTATATTGATATAGAAGATTATAATGCAAGGTGGAAAATATTATGAAAGTCAGGAAGTGAGTCAAACAATTAAAATGACCACAAAATGGCCAATATTCGTAAAGCTCTATTCTCTCTGCAGACACTGTGTTTAACAATTAGATGTATTCTCTCACTAGATCTTCACATTAACCCTATGAAGTAGGTACATTTCATATATGGAGGACCTGAGATGTAAGACTTAGAGATGTTAAGTAACTTACACAATGCACATGGATGATATGTGGCAGAGCCAGGTTTGAGGCCTTGATCAGCTCAATGCCAGAGCCTGAACTTTGGCTCACGCACCTCCACTAAAATGGCAGTAGGTAAATGCAGTTGGCCAAGAAAGGCTCACTTGTGAAGGTGCCTTGAATTATATTTTGTAGTGCAATTAGGGAGTGACCAGATGAGCGAAATGGTTGGTCGACGTGCAGAGGGTCTTATTGGGAAAACAGCATGCCCGAAGAGTAGGACACATATGGAGCAAGGCAAGGAATGGGGACAGAAGAACGGGTAGAAAGCCAGACCACATTAGCTGTGGCATTCACCTGTTTAGGAAATCTTTCCTGATTGTTCCATCTTGGCCAAATACTGATAATTTCTAAACAGAGAACCACAAGTTAGGATCACTTTAATTTTAATGAGAAGGATATAGTGCAATCAAATACTTTAAAAAATGTGCTAGGCTCTCCCCAAATGTGAAAATAATAGCAAATAAAGATAATAATGATCACTACAATAATAGATGAATGTTCACAATGGGCCAGGAATGGTTCAAATACTTTAGTCTTCACAACAACTCTATGAATTAGGTACAATATTTGCCTAATTTTAAAGGAGAAGAAATTGAGGAATAGTGAGTTGCAATAATTTGCCCAAGAGTCACACTTCCAAAAGTAAATGTTCAAGTTACAGAACACCCTCCCATGGTCTAGATATTGTTGTTTGTCATCTGATTCACGGAAGTCTGATTACGGAATAGGAAAGACTGGGAGATCAATGTGCAATGTACAATAATCCTGGTAGTCTGAAAGCTGAATGAACACAAGTAATTTTACAGAATCCTTTTAATTTAATTCAACAGTTTGTTTACTGAGTGCTGGCTTAGGGAAAGAAGCCCCAGTGGGGAGTCCTGCTGGAATTCCTTGCCCTCGGGAATTTTCACATTCAGTAGGCACTAGGAGACAAGAGGCAGCACAGGCAGCTGCAAATGAAGTTCTAGGCATACTCAGAAGATGGGGGGACTGGGGAGGCTACTCAAAGGAGGCAGGCCTTGAACAATAAACAAGATGTCAACAGGCAAATCAGAGGCGTTTGGTAAAATATTTCATATGCAGAATTGTATGGAACAACAGTCATACATGGGTAGATGATCAAGGAAACAATGGTGGAGCATGAAAAGTGATCAAAGTAAGGTGTAAGTAAGGGCCGAGTATGTGCCAGGTCGTTTCCCCATGCGGTAAATTATTTAACTTATTTTGCTATTACAATAGCTCATTGAAGTAGTACTACTCTTATGCCTGTTTTACAAATAGAGACTGAGACATAGAGAAGTTATGGGCAGTGGCCAAGGACACAGAATTAATAAGTAGAAAACAATACTCAAATGGTCACTTCTTTTATTGCAAACACATATCTACTTCCCATTTATTCATTTATTCTACAAATATTTAACCAATTTCTGTGGAAGAACTTGTATGCTGTGAACAAAACAGTCACAGTTCTTGACATCATCGGACTGTCCAGCTCTGATCTACACTGTCCCTGCCATCTGATCTGAACTGATTGTTTTATTTTTTATTTTTGTACTTGTTTCATCGAGGATGGATCATACATGTTCTGGATTGAGGAGAGGTGGAAGGATTCACTGAGTCTCCAGCTAGGCAGGATCCATGGCAGAAAGTTTAAAAAAAAAAGAAAAATGACTCAAGGTTGTGTGACTGTCGGTCTAGTACATTGTCCAAATGCTAAACTGAAAAACAAATCAATAGTTGTCTGCAGTGGGACTGCTGGCAACAAGCCATTGTAAGTGCTTAATTAAAAGGCCCGATGGATGTCTGACACTGTGTCAGAAGTATATGAAAGCTTCCGATGATTACATTACAGGAGAAGCTGCAACAATGTGGAGACAAAGAGAGAAGAAGGTAAAATGGTACCCAGAGCCCTGGACAAAATTCAGGCTCAAAACTGGCCCATTCTCTGAACACCTGGGCATTTTGGGTACAACCGTAGACTTGTATTTGTGAATCTGCAGAACTTCGTATTTTTCTATTTTCAAGGTGCTCAAGGGAAGGGAGTGAAACCCAGACTGCAGGGTTGGATTGTGACAGAACATGAACTCTCTTGAATTATTAATTAAAGATGAAAACATTTTAACAATTTAAATCCAAGGGAGGAAGGCTTGGGCCAAAATACCTTCAGGAAAGATTTTAATTTTAAAAATATCCGTGGATCACGAGTTTTTTTTACCTACAAAGGCTCTACATGATCTTACCAACTCCCCTCAACTCTGATCTCACCTCCCACAGCTTCCTGCCTTGTCAGTTCCCTGAGCCCTCTGGTTTCTATCCAATCCTCCAAAGTGTTCTCCACCACAGGCCTTTGGACTTTCTCTCTTTGCCCCAGATTCTCTTTCTACAGATATCTGCCTCCTCCTTGATACTCAGTGCCACTCAGACTGCCTTATTTTAAAGTCACAGTTAAGAATCCCAGTCCTGGGGCTGGCCTCCTGGTGTAGTGGTTAAGTTCAGCGTAGTCCACTTTGGCGGCTTGGCTTTGCAGGTTCGGATTCCAGGTGCGGATCTGTACCTCTCATCAGCCATGCTGTGGTGGTGACCCACATACAAAATAAAGGAAGATTGGCACAGATGTTAGCTCAGGGCTAATCTTCCTGGGGAAAAAAAAAAAAAGAATCCTAGTCCTTCTTACTTACTCTATTTTATCCAAAGTACTTATCACTTTCAAAAACGTCTCATAATTTATGTATTCCATACATTATTTGTTGTCTGGCTTCCCTAGTAAAACGCAAACTCTACATGGACAGAGATTATCTTTCTATTTTCACTAATGAGTCCCAAGTGTCTACAAACATAGCTTGCACATTGCAGGCTCTCAATCAGTGTTTGTTGAAAGAATGGTCAAATTTCCTCAAATAAACATTCGACAAATGCACACCTACATTCACATCATCCTGCCCAAATTTTAGGTTAATCCTAATCCGTTGCTCTGCTCAAAATGAAATAGAAAGTTGTTTATAATCTAGTTTGGAAAACTGATCACAAGGTGAAGATCTGGTCTATCAGTGTCCTAAAGCATTAGTTAGGTCTTAGTGAAGTAAACATTCCTTATCTTCAGTACAGCTTCTTGTTTGTTTGCTTGTTTTTTGGAGGAGGAGGCACAAATTGGGAATTTCTGCCTCTAAGGAAATGTTATCTAGTATAAGAATATTTTGCTTATAAAATTAGAAATCAACAAGAAAATGCCCAGAAAAACAAAATCAATCAAATTTTATTTTTTCTTTCCAAGCACTTCTCAATACTTGGGTACAAAACAAAATTTAAAAGAAAGTCAAAACTGAAATTACCAACTATTTAGAAATAGAAAGCAGTCAGCTCACTACATATGCTTTGGATAATAACAAATAAAAGTATATAGAGTTAAATTAAATTATGAGAAAGCAAAGATAATCAATTATATCTAAGCTCCAGAATGAAAGTATTAGGAGAAAAAAAGCAAACACAAAGAAAGTAGAAGTAGATTTGATTAATAAAGTAATTTTTTAAATGACTGCTTTGAAATAAATGATGAAATAGAGAATCTTCAAATTTAATTATTGATAGAAGGAGAAGGAAAGAGGGAAGAAGAGGGAAAGAGAGAGAGAAAGTGCGAGAGAAAGAGAATTCAAAATAAATAAAATTAGGAATAAGAAAGAGGCATAACTAGAGATATAGAAGAAATTTAAATATTTTTAAAAAATTAATGTAAAAAAAGATATGAAAGAACTTTTATTACATTACTTGTTTGTAAAACTGAGTAATTAGAAACAATCTTCATAATCTTAGTAAAAAGGTTGATATACATATATATGAACATATACATATGTATATATATATGTGTGTGTGTATACATATATATATATACACATACATATATATATCATCTTCCAAAATACATAACACAATAACACACACACAGACACACACACAAACATACACACATATATTAACTGGAAAAAGAGAATAGCAAAATAACATGATCTCCCATTTGTAAAAAATTTAAAAAGAAAAATTAATCCCCAACAAGCCAAGCCTATATATTTGTATTCTATATTTACTCATATAAATTTTTAAAAATCTGGACAAATGAAAGCAAACTCTTAATTTTTATTTCTTCTAAGAAGAGTGGAATTATTGCAAGGCTATAAGGTAGACCTTCACTCTTCTATATTGGTTGCATTTTTTAATACTGAAGATATATTCAAACATTATTTGTATAATAAAAATATACAAAGTATTCTTATCTATCTAACTGGTGTGTAATCATCAGAAGTTGAACTCTGGGGCCAGTATATTTTTCAGGCAAACAAATGCAGATTCAGTTCAACAGATGTTCTTTCTAGATAATTCCTTTCTTAGTGAGTTTTGTATTACCTAATCACTGCTCAATCTACTATCTTTAGCTACTGTGCTTTGCTATTTAAACAAACAAACAAGCAAGAATTTTTTTTAAATACATACCTATCTGTTAGGTTTCCTCTTAGACTTTACTACTATAATAATTAACAATTATGATTATGATAAATCCATAAAGCTTTGCAGATAGCCATCCCAAGAGTTTTTGAATTGATTCTATATGGAATAAAATAAAATTTGAATGGAGGAGTAATATGATTAGGTTTAGACTTTATGAGCTGTTCTGTTGCCAGTGTAGGGGAGGAAGAAATATTCCTCTACTCTTCTAGGTTCTTCTAGGTGGTCTAAGAATTAAATTGACAATAGAAAAACAATATATCATCAAACAAATTTAATAACTTGTATACATGGGAGAAACCCAGGAAAACTGAGTAACTCACCACAATGGCCAAAGCCACCACCTTAAATACCATCTTTAGCTGAAGACAAAGGAGGATGTTGGAGGTAGTGGTTTGAGACATAAATGAGGAGGAAGGCAATTCACATCGAGATAGAAAAGCAAATGTTTGGTAAACAAATGTTTGCCATTCCTTGCAGAGACAATGGGACATGGAGAGGACTTTCATTAAATGGCCTTTGCTAGGTTCCTCCCTGTCTACCACAGCTAGCTCATGTTATACTATAGTTATCTACGGCTATAGCTCCTTCCTGGAAAAGGCCTTCTATCTTAAATTCTTTTAGACAGTCGGGGAAAGGTCAAAGTTTCTTCCTGAGTCTTTAGTTCTTAAAAATAATCAAGCCAAAGAGACACATTTTGGAGTAGCAAATTCTGCTCCCCTACATTAGAATAGAGGATGGACCTCAATGGAACAGTTTGGAGCCAGAGAGACCAGTTAGGACAACAACGAATCTCCCTTGAGTATGCCTCAGAAAAACTAGGATAGAGATAAAACACTGACTACTGAGGCTTACCCCAGGAATTAGAACTTCCAAGAGAGACCAGGAATGAGCTCTTTCTCTATGTGTGTGTGTATGCACATGTATACTTAATATGTATTTTTAAGATACTGAGCAGATTCTGATGATCAGCTGAGTGTGAGAATCTCTGAGCAACGAGAAAATTTACAGCAATGCAAATAATCTTTGGAGAGCTCAGGAATAGAAAGAAAGGGGCAGAATGGGAGATGTATAATGGAGAGAAATTCCATTAGGAGGGTCTACTGAGAAAGAGAACTTGCTTTTAATTTTCTGAAAATCACACAGGTTTGGATGATACATTTACCTACTCTTATTTCCTTAGTCAGACTTTCAGTGATCATGTCTGGAATGAGTCTTCTCATCTTAATAAGCCAGGTTTATTTAGAAAGTCAGCCTTCTAGTCTCTCTCTCTCTGCCCCACTCGCTGAAGAGGTACAATTCTAATGAGAGAATGGAAAGACTGGTTAGGCTAAAAAGAAAGGAGAATAAAAGTGAAAGCTCTTTGGTAAAACACAGCATCATATGGACGAAGAGAAAGTGTCCTACTTGGCTACCATTTCCTATTTGTTTGCTTATTGTCCTGTGTATGTAGTATCTCAACAACTTACTACTATCTAAAGGTCTGACATGATCTGGCCCTGCCCTTTGTCCAGCCTCCTCCTAGGCCAGCCGTCCCCTTTCTTGCTCTGATGCTGCCACACAGACTCTGTCAGCCTCTGGCCTGAGAGCCTTTGCCCTTGTTCTCTTGCCTGAAACAATCTCCACGCTGCTGTTCAGAATTGGCTTCTTCTCAGCATATAGATCTCAGTTTAGGTGTCACACCCTCAGAAAGACTGTTCTTGACCTTTCTACATAAAGGAATCTGCCCTATTTTTCTTTCATCTCTCTGCTCATTTCCTTCCTACCTCTTATCACAGTTTGCATTGTGTGTTGACTGATTTATTTTCAATCTTCAGCACTAGATTATCAGGCCAACCTGGCAGGGGCTGTGCCTCCTTATCCACTGGGTATAGCCAGCCCCCATCAAAGTGCCTGATAGGCACTTAGTGTTCAACAATATTTGTTAGAGAAGTGAAATTTGAAGGGAAAAAAAACCAATAACTGCAAACTACAAATAGCTAAAATCAGGAACCCAGAATTCAGAGCCTGTGTTATCATGTATGTTAGTTTCAAAAGAAGGCAAAATATATACATTCATATATGTGCTAATCATGAAATTAAGCTTCTTGCGTCTCCAGTCTCCATTATCTGAGATAATCTATTCCTGTTTTGGCAGTGCCAGAGTTTGCTACAAGATGGTTTACCAAGATTTTTCCTTCCTTTTAAAACTAATGGCCTTGTCATCCCCGGGAGGGGGCTGAGGCTGCATATGGAGGTATACAGAGATTTCCACTGGCAGCTACTTCCTAAACTGAATATACTTAGCTGCCTTGTCAAGTCCCAGAATTGTTTGATTTCCTGCAGGAAATGTTTGCCTTTGAAAACTCCAGTGGGGAAATAGCTTTTTCACCTCAGCTCAAGAGAATGAGTTTAACATTGTCTGAAGATGAGATTCATTCCCTGGAGGAGGTGCTGAGCCTCTAACGAGCTTAGGAACAAATCAGAAAAGCAGCAGGGGGCGGATTCCAACCCCTCCACTCCCACCTTGGCTCTATAAAAAAGTCTGTTTTAGATGTTTCCGTGAGTGAACTATCTACACTGAGTTTTGCCTGTGTGCTATATTAGATATGTATAATTCTAATGTGGAAACACATCAAGCCACATTATACATTGGGAAAGGTGTGTGATTTTGCTCCTTGGGGTGCATTCTACTTAAATACTCACTAATGCATTAACAACCAGGCATGTACTTAGATCTGTTTCATCTCTAACATGAGCTCTGCTGCTGGCACGTTAAGCCAGAGCAACTTATACCCACACGGTCACACGCACACACACACGCGTACACATATACCACAAGCATACATCTATCCACTGAAACAATGACTACCCAAAAGTTACTCTCAATAGCTACTTCCATGACCTCAGATTGAACTTGTGTACTAGCTAGTACCTCCTCTTTCTCGCATTAAGATTTCCTCCCAACTCCAACTCTTCTCTGAAATTAAGCATCTGATATTGGCCCTTTGGACATTGTTTTTATGTTTGCTCACCCTGGCATTTGATCCTCAATTCTCCTTAATGGACTGCCACTTGTCTCATTCCTCTGTTTTGCCGTAGTCCTTGCTGCCTGTTTCAGAAGTCCCTGCCACAGTTACGCCCTCTTAGAGTCCAGGACCCAGTAGCGGCCCTTTGGCTAGTAGTTTAACTTTACAAGCTCAAAGGAATAGGTGAGTTGAAACCATAAATAGTGTTAAACACTAATCACATACATTTAGAGAGAACATGTGTAATCCAAATGGAAATTGGGCAGGAAAACTTTTAACGGAAAAACTTTACCCCCTGCGGCCACAATGGTTCCGTAGTAGGAGAAAGGAAAGTCCAAATGAGCCAATGAGAGAGGATCCTACATGTGGTACTCTCTCTACATGAGCTGTGTTTTCTTTTACTTTACACTTATGTAGGAAATTAAATCCCTTCTATTATAGAGGAACATAAACACGTTTTTGTGTCATTTTGCTTTGTTTTGTTTGCAAGGAGAAGGGCATAGAATAGTGCTGCACATACATCTCAAAAGTCTTCTAAATATCTTAAAGTATAACAATTCTCATAACCAGTAAGTGACATTCAAGTACCCTGGTCCTAGCCATCATTACGCATTTCCTGGGTTATTGCAGTAATCTCTTGACTGGTATCCCTGCTTCTGCCCTTCTTTCCCTTCAGTCTAACCTTTACATAGCAGCAAAATTATTCTGTTGAAATGAAGTCAGATCATGTCATTCATCTACAAAAAGAGAAAAAAAAACTCCAAAGTTTCCTCGTCTCACTCAAGGTAAAAGCCAAAGTCCCTATTGTTACCTATAAATGTCTACATAGTTTGGCCCCAATTCGATCTCTGACCTCAACTCTTCAGGCTATTCTCCTCTCTCAACTTTTTTGCTTCATCCACAATGGCTTTCTCATTGTTGCTTAAAACTGCCAGACACACAAATGCCTTAGATACATTGCAATGGTTGTTATTACTGTCCCTAGAAATCTCTTTCTCTACACATCTACATAATTAGCTACTTCACTTCCTCCATGTCTTTACTCAGGAGTCAACTTCTTGGGACTTTTGCTTTTGGAAATTATGGAGCACCTTGGACCAGATTTATTTTCCTACAATTAATAAATAGAAAACCAGATCAAATATGTTTTTCTAAAAAAAAAAAAAAACAAAAAACCTGTTTTCAGACACGATCAATAGGCAAGAATTGTGATCCCTGAGAAAAAGGAAAAAGAAAAAGTGAGTCATGTAATTTTCTTGGCATCTTGCCTAAGGCATTTTCTACACAAAGGTGCAAAGAGGGGAATCCCAAGCAAAGCATAGTGATCTAGACAAGTTGAAGAGACAGAGATCAAAAGTTGGAGAGACTAAGGCAACGACAATTTGAGGGGTAGAGTGCCAGAAAGAAGGAAGCTGTCCAAAGAAGCACCAAAACTCTACTTAGGAGTCCCTTGACTCTGGCTGAATACTACACATGTTATCATACAAATATAGGATTACTACTCATAGTAAGATACATATATAGAATGAAACTAATGGCAAAGAACAGCCATGGAATTGTCAACTGAACACGACTGGGAGATACTCATGTTTGAACAAGGCAGAGGAAATTTTTTGTTAAATACCTGGAAGATTCAATAGAGATACCAGAGGGTCATACCCTCATTGTAGTGCTAGACTAACCATAGACTAAAGGTTACTCTAAACCTATCATAACTAGCCTGAAAAAATTAAGATTATCCACAAGCAAGTTAACTCCTGCCAGAACAAAGTATAACATTATTTAAAAGGAGATAGCAAAATTAAGCATGTGAAAATGCCCAACATTCACTGAAAAATTACTAGACATGTAAAGAAACAGAAAAACATGATCCATAATTAGGAGAAAAATCAGTCAATAAAAAAGTTCAGAAAGGACATAGATGATGGTTAATATGAAAGAATGTTAAGATAGTTATTATGATTATGCTCAAGAATTTAAAGGAAAACATGTACATAATGGAACTTCTGGTTGTAGAAATATGGTATCTAATTAAAAAAAAGCACTGCTGGATAAATATCAAACTGGATACTGAAGAAGAAAAGATCAGTGAACTTGAAGGCACAGCAATAGAAACCATCCAAATTTAGGCAACATATATAAAAAAGACTGAAAAAAAATAACAACTAAGTCTCAGTGGCCTGTGGGATCAAGCAATCTGACACTGGAGTCCAGAAGAGTAATGTAGGGGCTTGGGATTAAGTGAATATTTGAAGACACTATGGCTGAAATATTTTCCAAAATTGAAGAAAACTATAAACTCATGGGTACAAGGTACTCAAAGAAGGACAGCAGGATAATCCTGAAGATAACCAAACCAAGGCATATAATAATCAAATTTCTGGAAACCAGTGATAAGGAAAAAAACTCCATAAAACTAGCCAGAGAAAAAAGACTCATTATGAACACAAAAACAAAGAAAAGTAATTAATGCTGACTTATTACCTGAAACTATGCAATGGATCATCTTTAAAACACTTACAGAAAACAAATCAACTTAGAATTCTACATACAGAGAGACATCTTTTAAAAATTAAAGCAAAATAAAGATTTTTTCAGAAACAGAAAAGCTGGGAGAATTCATCACCAATACTACAAGGAATGTTTAAGAAAGTTTTCAGCCAGAGGAAAATGATCTCAAATAGAAACTAAGAAATGCACAAAGAAAAGAAGAGTAACAGAAATTGTATATAGATTGGTAAATAAAATATAGCAGAAGTACAAAAGATGGGAAATAGGGAGTGAGAGTCTAATATTTTAAGGACCTTAACATTATACATGAAGTAGAATAGTATTATTTAAATATAGACTATGATAATTTAAAGAGACGTAGTATAAACTTTAGAGAAACCATTTGAAATAATAACAATGAGTTCTAACTAATAAAGCAGTCATGGAAATTAAATCTTAAAGGGAAAAGTTATATGTTAACCCAAAAGAAGACAGGAAAATTCGAAGGAAAAGGAATAAAGAACAGATAGGATGTATAGAAATCAATTAGTAAGATAACTGATTTAAATCCAAGCACATAATTAATTACTTTGCATGTAAATGCTCTGAGCACCCTTAAACCGAAAAAACAGGGATTGTCAGACTGGATTAAAAAGCATTACCAAATCAAACACTTGTTACAAGAAATTCACTTTAATTATAAAGACATAGACAGGTTAAAGGTTAATGGATGGATAATATGATGTTTTGATATACATATACATTGTGTTTGTCAATTATACTTCAACATACCTGGAAAAAAAGAAAGAGTCATAGGTTAAACATAGTGGAGCACAGGTGAAAAGCAATTGAATAATTGCTTTAAACATTTTGTAATTAAAATAATAAGCCATCAAAATTAAGTTACTAGATGGAAAAACACTTAACATGCAAACACAAAGCATGAGAAATCTGGAGTTGATATAATGCTTACATTAGTATCACACAAAGTGCACTTCCGAAGAAATACTGCCAAGGATAAAAAGGGACTTTTCATAATAATTAAGAGGGTGATATGTCAAGAGGCCTTAGCAGTTCTAAATATGTATGTACCAAAAAATAAAATTCAAAATACACGGAGCGAAAACTGACAGAACCGAAAACTGACGTAGATAAATCCACATTTATAGTTGGAAATGTCAATACTCAACAGTAATTGGAATCTGGATCAATTTAACACCTGTACAATAGGCAATAAACAATGCAAAATTTAAAGAAGCTAAACATTGGTTTTTTGAAAAGAGGAATAAAATTTCAAATTTTCTAGCTAGACTAATCAAGGCAAAAAAGAGAGAAGGCACAATGACTGATATTAGGAAAGAAAGGACATCACCATAGAACACAGAGATTTTAAAAGGGTTTTTAAAATATATTATGAATAGCCTCAGGATAAAAAATCTGACCACATAGAACAAAACAACATATTTTTCAAAAAATACAAATTATCAAAATTGACTTTGGAAGATATATTAAAAACCAAATACCCTATTAAAGACATTGAATTCATAAGTAAATACTTTCTCATAAAGAAAACTGCAGATCCAGATGGCTACATTAGTTTATCATATATTTAAGAAAGAAGCAATCCAGATTTTCCCGCTATCTTAAAGTAGAGCATTCCTATGAAACTTTTCATAAGCTGAAATAGTATAAAGAGAAGAAGCAATTACCATTAATTTGTATGGGGGATATATTTTTGAAAAAATTTTAAGCATTCCCAGGCCCCCAAATAACCTACCAAATTTTACCAAATAATACATAAAACCTACAAGAACACCAACAACACAATAACACCAAGTAAAAGCAGGTATTATATGATAAATACACAACCTCTATAAAGTAGAAATAATGCATGTGCAGTGTAGTTTCACTTACCAGAATGGAAAAGAATGAAGCACACTGGAAGGCCGAGATGTGGTGGTGATGATGGTGTGTTAGGCTGAGTCATCGGAGGATGGGGTAGTGGGAGGTACAGGACACTGGGGTGTAGGAGAGAGAAGAAGAGGGTCATCTATTAACATCTCATTGGCCTCTGAATCCATCAGGGTAGGCAGGTCACTAATGTCTACACTTTCTTCTATGTCTGCCTGCCTTGATGTTGAAGGTCAAGTTTCGTGGTCTGCTATGGCGGATGTGGCAGGTTTGAAACAGGACAGTATGCTTTACAGCTCAGCCTTTATAGTGACTGGCTGCAAAACAAACACTGAGCGCTATTTTCACTCTTCACCTTTTTTCCTAAAAGGGAAAATCCTGTTCAGATCTCTTTCAGTTAGTGAAAACAGGTACTAATGTAGGTCTTTCGTATAAGTGAAGTAGTGTAAAGTGAACTTCCGGGTTGCTGGGGGGAACCTGTACCAATACTACTGACTCTCTTGCAGAAGATAGAAGGAGGAGGAACACTTGCCACCTAATTTTATGAAACAAGCATTACCCTAACACCAAAACTAGACAAAAACAGCGTACGAAAATAAAACTACAGACCGAATCCCTCATTATAGACACAAAAATCTTTAACAGAATATTAGCTCATAGATACAGAGAACAGATTGGTGGGTACCAGATGGGAGGGTGGGAGAAATGGGTAAAGGGGGTATAAATTTATTTTAAAAAATAATAATAAAGAAACTTACCACAGCCTGGTTTCTCCTGATATAGACATCCATAGTTCAAGATTAATGGGTAGAAAACTAACCACCCTTGCAACAGTCATTAAATAATGATCACTTGGTAACAATTTTGACTTTAGTCATGTTTAAAAAAGAATTTTGACAATTAAACACTCCAGAATATTATATCAATATATTGTCAATTCCAAGCCTGCTAGTAAACTTGTGCTCAGCACTTTCAGTTCTCAAGAAAACAAACGAAAAAAACAAACAGACAAAAAAAGCAGACAATGATTATTGGAAGTGTGTTTTTCCCACATAAACTGATTTCTGTATTGACTGGCAGCTGTGTCATTTAGTTTGGCTAGTTTCGGTCATACCAAAAGCAATTTTTCTTTTTACCAAATCCTATTATATATCTTATTACTGGGGCATGGGAAAATATTACCTAGCATTTCCTATTTAGCGATCTCAGAAGAGAATCATCTATCTTCCATTCTAAGCAAAAGTAACTAGATATGTTAGTATTAATATATCAGCCACTAATTCCCGTGTGCTATTATGGAAATAATATACAATAGATTATTGAGAATAAAAAAAAACTTGGCCGTAACCCATGTGCTATATACTATTCTCAGCACTGATGTTAGATTAGCACAACAACTCTAAGCTGATTTAGGATTGTGTGTCCACGCACAAGAACCGAGCAGTTCTGTCTTCCGATGCTCTTTCTAAACTCACCTTTGCATTAAATATTTAAAATAACTTATTGTAATAGTCAAGCTTTTATTGGAATCCAACTCATTTAAAAAAATCAAAATCCTTCACACTCTCTAAGAGAAAATTCAAGACCCTTCAAATGATACAACAGAAAATTAACAGATAGATAGAATTGTTGTCAGGAAATAACAATGTGTGTGGAGATGTGGGCCACCTCTAGCAGACCAGCAATAATAGCAGGATGAATTGAAGCAGCCAGCTGGGAAGAGAGAACAGCTACCCCAGTAATAATTAGCCCCCCAAAAGTGGTTATTCCTAATAGTTCATTTCAATCAAAAGTGGGCAAACTCTGCACACACAGATATATATATGTCTATGAGTAAGCAATAAGCACCTGAAACATGCTCAACATCATTCATCTTCAGAGAAATGCAAATTAAAACCACCTCAACAAAACACTGACAATACCACGTGTTGGTGAGGATGTGAAGCAACTGGGTCTTGCATGCGTTATTAGTGGGAAAGTACATCGTGACAGTCACTTTGCAAAACTGTTTGGTAGTTTTCCTTATAAAAATAAACAAACACCTACCATATGCCCCAACAATTCTTCTCTTAGATATTTACCCAAGAGAAATGAAAACATACACCCACTGATATACGTGTACACAAATTTTCATATTAGTAACAAGTAGTACACAGATTTTATATTAAAAATTTCCCAAATGTCCATCAAATGTGAATGGATAAACCGAGTGCAGTATATCCCTAAAATGGAAATAAATAAAAATTAATTTTAAAAATGTATAAATAAATAAAAAGATTCAAACTGACACAATAATATGGATGAATCCCAAAAACAATATGTAAGCTAAAGAAGCCAGATACAAAAGAATATATGCTGTAAGACCCTGTTTATATAAAATTTTAAAAGCGGAAAGTCTAATATGTAGTGTCAGAAAGCAGATTTGTGGTTTCTTGAAGCCCCAGATGAGGGATCATCAGGAAAAGGACACAAGGAAATCTTTTAAGGAGATGGAGGTGTTCTATAGGTTGACCGTAGTGGTGCTGCTGGGAATATACATATTCGTCAAAATTTACTAAATGGTACACTTAAAATAGAAACACTTGATTGTATGTAAGTTATAATTGTATACTATTAATTGTTAAAAGTCGGCTTCAATGTGCAGATTTCTGAGGCAACCCTATCAAAAGTTTTCACTATCTGTTCCTCTGCAACTGATATCCCCCTTGTTTCCATTAATGTTTATCTTTAACAATTAGTACTTACTAATTTTCTCTACATTTTACTTATTTCTTCCTTATTGTGTGTGTATGCTACTAAAATTAGAAGTTCTATGGAGGCAATCAGCTTGCTATTATTTAAGTAACAGAAATCTTGAGAACTAATTCAATATGGGAGATTAGGTAACAATGTATCGATAAAAGTTTTCTTCAATGATAGGTAACATATGTAGGAAGTTTGCCTTATCTGTTCTGAAATCATACCTGTTCTCAGAATATAAATCCTATAATCCTGCTTAGAAACACATTTCTTCTACTGACTGTAATAAGACATCTCCTTTGCACACCAGAGGTAAAAACTGGAAAGCAATTGGCCTTTTCACAAATTTGTATATTGTAGGATCTTTCCATCTTCCATGATTCTCCAGGTAGAAGAGGAAGACTGTGATATGCACTCTCCCTTGTGCTGGAAAAGAAAATGATGTAGTGTACGTATAATATGGTCTTTAGTACAACACAATTTTTAAGGGCTTGGTTCATTCACCATATCTCCTGAGTATTTGGAGACTCTTGGGATTTCTTGGAATGATTTCATTATTTGATTCGAAAAGATGTATACATCTATATCCATTTATCCATTTTATGAATTCCAAGACTTTCTTATACCTGCAGCTACCTCAAATAGTCAACAGCCCTTTCTCTGTACATCAAAGTATGATGTAGTAGGAAGATCTTGCTCTGGAGACAAGAGACATGTCAGGATATTAGTTCTACCCCCTCTCTTGGTAAATGTTAACAACATTCCTATGTACTGGCTCTTCAGTTTACTCATCTGAAAAAAAAGATATCAATTGCGGACTGCTTCATATATGTGTGGCAAAGGGAGGTTGCCTGAGGAAGGCTGACTGGACCTTCTATCAGTTAGTTCTCATATAGCTTGAGGTGACAGATAACTCCAACTGAAATAAGCAACTGGGAATTTATTAGCTGACATAACAAGAGGTTGACAGTAGGGCTGTTATAGGGATCACACATTGAACAGTTCCTTGTCTTTCTATACAACATTTCTCAGCTTATTTTCTTGTCCTTTCCTTGTGGCTCCTCTCATGGTTCCAAGGGGGCTGTTCCCAACATAATAAGCATGTGACATTGAACAGAGGTAGAAAATAATTTGTGTCTCTTTTTAAGAAAGCAAGCAGAGCCTCCAAACCCCTCCCCACCCTCCACCACCAGACTTCCTATCACAATATATTGGCCAGATTTGCATCACCCTGCCAAGACTAAGGCAGTCACTAGACAAGGGGAATAGAGTTACTATTATTGGTTTCCACTAATCGAGATTCACCAAACGGGACTGGGAGGAGCTCATCATCCCCTTTATCACCTACTTCGAGACATGCTTGTCCTTACCAGAAAAAAATCAAGGTCTGTTAGCAAGGATGAAGCATGCTACTGGTAGGAAACCAAGCAGACACTTCCCTCTAGGAAATCTGTCATCATCTGAGGTCTGGTGACAGTGTTATTGCCCACCCAGAATTCAAATAATTTGGCATATTCATAGTGTCTCCATCTCTCTAGGAGATAGAGGTCTGTGATGTGTGTGTGTGTGTGTGTGTATGTGTGTGTGTTTATTTGTAAGAGAGAGAGAGAAAGAAAATAATAAATTATTAATTTACAATGAGAATTGGAAACTGTCCTGGGGACAGAAATGCTGCTCTTCTTGGCATTGTTCTGAGTCTGACCGCAGGATTTGGCAAACCAGAACTCAGCGCTCAGAATTGTTATTTATTCTTAAGGAAATTTCTTGGTTTTTTGCCCTGAAGGTGACTTGAAGATACCCTTGAGGATACCTAAACCTTTAAAGAATAGATTTGTCATGGAAACAGAGAAGTTTGTATCCATGTCCCTTGAATAGTGAAAGCCCTTGGCCCTTTTCTTTTCTTTTCTTTTTAATCTCAAGTTCGTTGATTTTCACATCTGCTCTGGGAAACTTACTGACTTCTGAGAGACATATCAGAGTTTCTGAAACCATAGAATATTCTGCCAAATAGCAAAATTATGTCTGTTCTTTACATTTTTGTTCTGCATTAGATATACTTTCTCTAGGTTAACCAATTGTGGTTGTTCACACAGGTTTTATTTAGACAGGTTATAATGCAATTGATTTGGTTTCCGCTTACTGAATTAAATCTGTCACTTAACCTAGGTCAAAGAAATTATTCCCAAATTATTTTAGCTGGAATTAAGAGTTCCAGCTAAAACCTCCTGGTTTTCTTACATAGATAGTTAATTATAAAAAGTGCATGAATTTTGCTACCTAGTTCAAATTGGTCAGTATATTTCACTTATCTACATATTCTTCACCCATATTTCATGGTTATTCCCACATACTCTCGACAAAAGAATTGTTATAAGGATTAAATGTGGCTGCGCATATGAAGAATCTAGCATATGGACTGACATGCCTGGCCTGCACACAGTAGTTAATCAATAAATGTGAAATACTAATATTATTTTATTCTGGAAAATAAGAATTATGATATCTACCTCTCAGTGTTATGACAGAAATGCAATTAAATACCATCCACATAGATTTCGAATACAGTACCCAGCTTCTATACAGGAACTCAATAAATGTTAATTTCATTCCTAGCCCTGCCTACTACACAAAACATCCTTCATGTTATTGTCATGAAGATAATAGTACTATCTTCATGATCCTACATCACCCTAGCAAAATAATTTCCTCTTCTTGGAAGAGAGAAACCAGTAAATTCTAGTTTCAATTTATTTAGAGTATTGTCTCCTTTTGACAGCATAAAATAAATCCCTGCTATGAAATAACCTTTTTGATGATCTATGCACAGTGGTAATTCAGTACCACCTAGTCCTTCTTGGATAAATAAATTAAAAATACTCTGTTTTAAGAATGCAACAAGCATACCAGTCCTCTGAAGAAACTACCCATTACAGACATGGTGGAGTTACTATGGGTAGCAGTGGGTATTAACAGTGCGAGCCCTAGGCATTTATAACTCGGAGTGCTACTGCCTGCTTGAATGAATTTGCTATTTGCTTCCAACTGAGGACAATTAGACCTAAACTCCAAAGCCACACATCAAGTAAGTGAAAGAGAAGAGCCGAGGAGGAGTGACTCTGGTAATTTAGGAAGCATGATTCTTACCTTTTGTGGTTAGTCAGGTGAAGAATACAACATCAATCATAATGCTCTATAATGCTGGATAATTGCATTTGGGAAGCTTGCTTTACGGATTCCAAGATCTCCCTGAGAGTGTGAGTTCCATTACGCTGCAAAGAAGCACATTTCTACTACTGATTATAATGAGACATTTTCTTTGCACACCTAGAGGTAAAAACTCCAAAGCAATTTTCACAAATTGTAACATTCTAGAGTAGATGATGTTTGAAGTACAATTTCCATGCAATTTGAGATTTCTTTTCTGGCTGAGAAATTTTTGAGCTTCTGTGGTAGGTGGACATTGATTCTTCCAAAAAAATAAACCAGAAAATGATTTGTGTCCTCCTATACTCTTTTATTTCTAGGGAGCATGTTAATTGTTGCATTAAATGCCACCGGGTTATCTTCCCTAAGTAAATGATAGTTTTTACATGTCCTGTCCCAGTGTGTATGAAAACAGTTGGCTTTGTATTGGGAATTGTAATACTTAGGAGCTTGAGGAGAGCATAGTGATGGAAGTTTAGGTTCATATGTTATAAATTCATTAACATATCAATTTCTGTGCAATTTACAAAAACTCTATTGAATGTTTCCAATAGAGGTTAAGCTGCCCACTGCTCATACAACTTAGAAGGATGTGTGGCAAGATTGTTGGATAGGATTTTCAACTCTCATAATAAATGTTGACTCTTCCACTTGTGTTTTTGTAATCAAAGTACGGGATTACATGCCTAGTAACCTAGTACAGTGTCCAGATTATAGTAGGTATTCACTAAGTATTTGTTGAATGAATAGTCACAACATAGATAATGACCCTTCATAGTAAGGTTAAATGAGATATAAACACCTAGCATAAAGATTGTTCAGCACTACTGAATTTGAATCTGTATGTTGGCATTCCATGACCTTGTAAGAGTATAGACACAAACTGTCTGCTTGTCCACTGCTAAAGGAAGATGAGTAGTCTAGTGAATGTTGTCCATGTACTCCTATAGGAGTCTAAGTTTTATTCATATATCAGCTTAAATCAACAGAAAGCAATATCTTTTTGAACAAATTAACTTCATCCCCAGCTAAATCCCACCTGATGACTTTTGCTTTAATCTCATAACCTGGACTATTAACCATCTCTGAATTTAGTATGGAGACATTATGGTGGGAAATACATAAATCTTGGAGTCAGGCAGAAAAGTGTTGGAATTGTTATTAATGGTGTCATCTTGAACACTTTTCTTGTTTACAAAATGATGACCTTGATATTATAGAGAAAAAATGCAGAAGATTTCTATAAAGTCTCTAAAACACACCATCCATATGCTGGATGTCACACAACAATCCTGCAATCTGTATTCTTGCTGCCATTATTATTGTTGTTGTTCTTGTTATTATTACTATTCTTAGGGTGTTTATTCATTGATTCCAAAAACATTGTCTACTAGGTCAGCTGATCTCCCTTATGTCAAGTTCCGTAGGTGACAGGTTTATTTTAGAATTAATGTTAGGAAAACCTTTTCTTTTCTTGAAGCAAGCACTCTTTTTGCTGATAGAGATATGCATAATATTGTGTTTCTATTTTTGCCATTGCTGACAGGAAGCACAAGCCAAATTTTAATTTTAGCCCATAGCTCCAGTGATAATCCCAAAATGACTTCAATTGCTTCTTTTAAAAAATCCATAATTCTAATTTTTCTAATTATATCTCTTATTCTTCTTTTCGTTATTATGACTTTTGCAAATCACCTTAAATTCTTTTTGGAAAGACATTTGGTTTAATTAAATGAACTATTTACAACATGATTAAAATTGACAAGTAGTGGCATAATTTATGCTTTGCTTTGTTTTGTGCAAAATTGACTTCATCCTTGCCCATAAATATCTTTTTAAAACAATTTTTAAGGTTATATTAAAATCTAGTCATGTCATAAATTTTGGCTCATTTGTGTCGTCTAGGTTTGAACAGTATATTTTTATGATCCATTTAAAAAACTGAGAGAGAGATTTATGTGTCTTTACCTACTTTAGATATAGACATTTGTGACACAAGGTTACACTTTATTCCCTAATATTTAATTTTAGCTTTAGGATAAATTGTAATTTTAGGAAGCAATTGAGTTCATTTATTGATTAAATAATTGAGTAGACAGTATCCCATTCTAAAATGAAACGTGAGTTCAATCTTTACAGCTCTATACCATCAAGCCCGCTTCTGTGTCAAAGTTCTGTTTAGAACCAATCTACCACCATTATGAATATATGAAGTCCTTTGTTTTAACAAAGGGTGCACCTGTTGAAACTTCAGATTCTGGGTCTAGATTCATGATTACATCAACACACTTGTTACAACACCATTGTAATACGAAAGATTAATAGCAATAACCTGTCCCTTCATTAATTCATTCACCAAGTATTGAACATCTACTATGCATGAAGTGTTATATGTACAAAGAGTATTAATATGTTCTCCCTGCTCTCAAAGAATTCCCAGATTGGAAGGTAAAGAAATGTCTGTAGATGAATAGTTGCAACACAACATGACAAATACCAAAATTAAGGCTTGCAGGAATTCCAGTGGTGGCATAGAGCAGATGGTTCGGAAAAATAATTTTATAGCAGATGATATTTAAGTTGGTTCTTAAGTGATACTTGGAATTTTCCAGTTGGATAAGGTAGGAAATGTATTCAAAACATGCAAAGAGAGTGAGATGGTATCAATGAAATACATTCAGGAAACTATTGATAGTTCAATACAGAAAACAGGCCTCAGCAATTCATAGAGTAGCAGAACCCAAAGGAGCCTGAAGAGACTGTGAAGCATAAGTCACTGATATGTTAGGATGCCCTCGTTGTCTGGATAATAATTATCAGCATCAGTTTACATGCACTCTGATCAAGAGAAGATTATTCATCTCTGAACCTTCAGCCAAGATAATGCCACTCATCCATTCATCCATTCATCCATTCCTTTAACAGGACCGGTTACAGTACTGGGCCTGGGAGAAGTGGAAGTGAGCAAGACAAACGAGACTCATCCTCTTGCACTGTAGTATCAGAGAGACAGATACTAAACAAAAGAAAAATAGTCCATGAAGAAAACAATGCAGGCTAATGTGTGGGAAAGTGACTGGAGGGTGACTCTAGATTGAGTAGTCACCAAAAGTCTGTCTGAGATGACGTTTAAGCTGACACCTGAGTCACAAGAAAGGGCCAGCTATGCAAGGACAAGTGGGGAAGCCATTCCAGGTTGAGGGGAGAGCAAGGAGAAATTCCTGAGGGCGGAAACAAGCTCAGCTTCTTCGAGTAACCATGAGAAGGTCAGTTTGACTAGAGCAGAGAGAACAGAGGGAGGACGGAGCAAACCACCTGTGTCATCTGTTGCTTCGTAGCTGGGAGAGTAAGTTTGGATTTTATTATCAGTGCAATGGGAAGTTACTGGAGGTTTAAGCAGGGAGGGAACAGGATCTGACTTATGTTTAAAAAAGAACACATCATAGAGAAAGACTGTAGTGGAACAAGAAAGGAGACAAGAGGACAACTTGGGAGGCTTTTGAATAATCCCAATCCCCTTAGATTAAGCTAGCGGCAGTGGAGAAGATGGGAAGAGGACAGATTTAGGGCATACTCTGGACACGGAGTCCAGAGCGGGGAAGGAGCATAAGGGACCTAGTTTAAATAATAACAATAATAATAGTAGTAAGTACCTAGAAAGATGCTTACTCTGTGCCAGACACTGTTCTGATCATAGTTATGTATATTAACTCATTTAATTATTAAAACAACCCTATGATTTCATTATTATGATGATGATTCCCATTTTACAGATAAGGAAACTGAAGCAAAGAAATATAAACTTGCCCAAGGTCACACAGCCAGGCAGAGTTTCACTTTAAGACCTTTGCATGACTAATTCCATGACCTCCTTCTAGTCTCTACTCAAATGTCACCTTCTCATTGAAGCCCACCCTAACCACTCTGCTTAAAATTTAACACTAGACCCCCCACTGCCCTCCCAGTTATAGCCTGCACTAAGGTACCAATTGATTCGCTTATTTATAGTGTTTAAGATAAATACCATACTAGAATTTAAGCTCCAGGAGGGCAAGGATTTTGTCAGTTTTGTTCATTGTTACATTCTAAGTGCTTGAACAATCCCTGGCACATAGTGAACTTTCAATAGATGATTCCTAAGTAAATAATGAACAAATGGTTGAAGGACTGACGTAGTAGAGCTGGGATTCAACCCCTGATGGCCTGACTCGAGAGTCCATATGCCTATTCACTATACTACACCACATATCCTCTCGGGGGAGATGAAAAGTGACTCTAGTTCCTCAGTCAGCAGAAGGCCTATGTACTGAACTGATCCTGATCCAAAATTACGAAATGGAAGAGATAACTCAGCCAGTCCTTAGTTCTCCTGCTTCATCTCTTCCCCCTCAACTCTTCTTCTGTCTGGAACACATTTCCCCTTCACCATGTTGCTTGACTGATCACAGTGTGTCTTTACAAGTTCAATGAAAATATCAGATCTTCTGTAAAGGATGCCTTTATTCAGCCCAGAATGAGCTAGTTGCCCCTTCCATGACGCTCACTGAACTGCTTTTCCCCTTGTAAGTTCCCAGACTAGGTAGTAAGTATCTCCTGAATTGCACTGTGTCTATCTGGGGGAGCTCCCCAACTACCTGGCAGTGACTGGCACCTAGTAGGTGCTCAAAAAATTGTTAAATTGAGCTGAATGACTTTAGCAAGTCCCCAAAATATAAAACTATACAGTAATTTAGATTGGCCTCTGGCCTATAAAGAGTTAATGCCAACCCGTTCAAACTGCTTAGAGGCTTTGTGAGTCATTTACTGATAGTTCAGTTCGAGTTATGTTTCAATCAAGGCGAGCCTCTGTTCTTTTCCCCCATTCCCATATTACTTAAAGAAGCTAACTGAGAAAACAGAGCTCAAATTCTAAAATCCTCTGAACCATTGAAAGCATATATTTTAGATTAAAATCTCTTTTCAATTGGCTGAAGCCACCATAATTGGAGCCAATTGAATCTGAATTTAAACATGTCTGAGTTGTGATAACACAGCCCGGGCTGTGTTTACCACATACAAAAATTTAAGTAGTATGGATTATTTGGTAAGGTAAAGAGAGTCTTTAAAAAGCAATTTATATTCTGTAGATTGGAGGAAATAAGACCTTGAAAGAAGATCTAATCACATTTTTGTATTGATATTTTAGGAAAATTTGTAGTAGCAATATACTAGGACATAAACTCCACCGGTGAACTAATCTGAAGTTTAAATCAAAATAACTTGTATTGGTCTATTCCAGTTTCTGATGATTCATTTTTTTCTGAGATGTGTAAGAACAGCAATATAATCTCTTTTATGTAACTAGGTAAATTTTTCATAAGCAGCCCTAAGGTAAAAAAAAAAAAAGAACTTGGGAACATAATATGTAATTGAATCATCTTAGAACAAGAAAAGCAGAAGGTAATGAAGATTTAGGTGGGGGATGGATTTCACACTCTTCCTCCTACTTTCTTTTGCAGTCACATCAGTGAATCTGAGATTTCTGGTTAGAAAAATCAATAAGAATTTACAGGGAACCTTGGAGGAGGGCATGCTGATGTGACTAAGGAACTCTGAAGGCAATTGTTACTTGATGTTGAAGCAACTCCTTTCTATTGCTGGGGGAGGGGATGAGTAGATGAGAAAAAAAATCTAATGATATGAAGACCTTGGCTGACTAGTAATAGAGAAATTCTCGCAGATTCTTTTTGCCACTCAATCATTCCAATCATTTATTCATCCACTTATTCATTCATTCAACAGTTTTTATGTGCCTATCTGGATCAGCAACTCTACAGATAGAGCATGTGTAATCAAGAAATAAATAAAATACAACACCTAGCCCCCAAAGATCTCACAGTGTAGAGGGGGAAGCAAACAAGAAAAATAATCATCAAAATGATTTATATTTATTTCTGTCTCAAATATAGTTCCAGAACTAGCAGAGTCCTCGGGGATCCAGGCTTTTTCTAACTCACTTCTCTATCTCTGGGTGTGACCTTCATTCTCTTGGTCCAGGGTGGTATCTATATTTAGAAAGCAGGATAAAGAAAAGGAGGAAAATAAGGGGCCTAGGGTGCACTTTAATTCTCTTTTAAAGAAGCTTGTGAAAATCACCCCATGACACTCTCTCTTATATCTCATTTCTCAAAACCTATGGCATCTAGCTGCAAAGGAGGCTGGGATTTGTAGTATATGTTCCTAGAGGCCATGTGTCAAGTGAAAATTCTATTATTGTGGAAGAAGAAGAGATTGGATTTTGGAGGAAAACAACAGCTTTTGCTGTGAACAACAAATAGTAAGATGTTCAAGGAATGGCAAGGATTTTCCTGTGACTCAGACGGAGGTTGCAGGAGGTTGGAAGAGGGGTGGGAGGGAGAATGATGTCATCTAAAGTTGGAGGCATAATCATGGGCCACACATGAAAAGTCTTCAACGAATCAGCAGTAAATATTTACTATGCCCTTAAAAAAATGCCAGTTACGGGACCTGCCCATGGCCTAGTGGTTAAGTTCTGCATGCTCCACTTCGGTGGCCCGGGAAGTTCCCAGGCACGGACCTACACCACTCATTGGTGGCCATGCTGTGGCAGGGACCCACATACAAAATAGAGGAAGTTTGGCACAGCACAGATGTTAGCTCAGGGTGAACGTTTCTCAGCAAAAAAAAAAAAATGCCAGTGAACGATTTATGTGTACTGTCTTAGTCAATCTTCCAGGTAATGTCATGAGGCACGATTATTCTTATTCCCATTTTGAAGATAAGGTAACTGGGATGTAAAGATTATGTAATTTGCCTACAATTATGCTGTTAGTAAGTATAGAGCTGACATTTGAGTTTAGGTTGGTCTGACCCCTGAGTCAGAGTCCCAAGGAGCTTGCTGTGCCCAGGAGTCTGAACTTCACCCTTTATCCTTTGGCTCCACATCTCCAAGTTCTCTTTCTGTGCTGTCTTTCTGAGTGGGCTACCTGGATGCATTTAGCACACTTTAGTCTGGTCAGAATCAAAGTGCCTGAGAGAAAAAGAGCAGTAAACTAAGCCTTTGCTGCTCTCCACTTGAAATAGGAAAGGAGTCTGCAAATTAAGTCTTGGCATTTCACCTCACATTTTCATTAAGTTTTAACTCTGTGTATAAAAAAGTTAATTATACGATGCTTTAATCCTGTGTAAAAGGTCAACCAAGGCCTGCATTATGTAAGGTGTTAAGGCAATTCTTGAAGCAGAAACGTGTTTGAAAGGCTGATCAAGGTAAATCATAAGCGTTTCATGAAGTACTCTTGATAATAAGATTCAATTATTTCCAGTGAGAATGTCTAAGTCTGATGAGTGGATTCCCTTACCCACTGTAAGCATAACTAATCTTACCAAGGGCAAACTGTGATACTCACCTTTGTATTTTATAGATTTCTTTTTAGCAATGTGTATTTTCTGTGTGTGTGATTATAAACATACATACTCATTCTAGAAAAATTTCTGAACACAGAAGCCTATGAAAAAATAAATAAAAAAATCACTCAGAGAACTACCACCCAGAGAAACCTATGGTTGCAATGTTAGAATATTTCCTGTTAATTTTTAAAACAATTTATGTCTATGGCTGTTTTTCATAGTTAGGAATCGCACTATTTATAATTTTCTTTCTATATTTTTAAAAGATTATGTTATAAATATTTTCCATGTCATTAAACTTTCTACAAACAAAATTTAAAAGGTCACATGATACCCCATTCTGTGAGGCTATAGTCATTTAATTTACCAATCTTTAGTTGGAAACATTGTAGTCTGTATGCATGTGTGAATATGACTAAGATGCCTGTGAAGCAAAACAATTCTGGTTACAGTGGTAACTGATTTGGATGGACAAATGAGGCCTGGCAGCATAGAATTTTAGAGTGTTTTGCTCTTTGCTGCTCTTATCCTCCCAAGGTTTAGAATGTCCTTTTCTCAAGTCCATACCTCCTGCCCAAGTTTAAAATCCATCCCTTATGATGAAGCTTTTGGTTAGAGGGGTTGCATAGGCAGGATTCAAATAATAGCAATGTGAAAGCACTATCTTGAAGAGATATCTGCTCCTCCACGTTCATTGTAGCATTACTCACAATATCCAAGACATGGAAACAACTGAAGTGTCTGTCAACAGATAAATGGATAAAGAAAATGTGAACTATATATAAAATGGAATATCATTCAGCCATAAAAAAAGAAAGAAATTCTACCATTTGCAGTAAAATAGATGAACGTTAAGGGCATTATGCTAAGTGAAATAAGCCAGAGAGGGAAAGATATATACTGTATTATCTCTTAAGAAGTCGAACTCACAGCAACAGAGAGTAGAATGGTGGTTACCAAGGGCTGGGGCTTGGGGGAAATGAGGAAATGTTGTTCAAAGGATACAAACGTTCAGTTATAAGATGAATAAATTCTGGGGATCTAATGTACAGCAGAGGGACTATAGTTAACAATACTGTATTATATACTTGAAAGTTGCTAAGAGAATGGATAATAAATGTTCTCACCACTCACACACAAAAAATTGGTAATTAAAAAAAACACCAATGTGGCATCAGAGACCATGTTCTTAATCGTTCAATATGTGTTCCACCTTCCTTCTGTTTGATTCAGAAATAAGTCATTGATTGTCCCCAAAAGCACTATGCATTTTTACATCCCCACGCCTTTGCACATGCTGTGTCCTCTGTCATGTCCACGTGGTACTATGCGTCCTTCAAAGTCCAATCCGATATCACTTTGCTTTAGCTTTACCTCATCCACTCCTCTCCCTTTCCCTATCTCAACTGCAGGCAGAATAACTTTCTCCCTCTGCTCTACCACTTGATTCTCACCTCTGTTATAACTCTAAGCAAAACAATTTTTTTCTTAATCAATGAGGTACTCTCCCCACTGGGCTGGAAGTTTCCGAGGGCAGAGATCCAAGCCCAGTGTCATTCTTTTAATCTCTTGTGTCTGGCACCTAACATGTCATGTTGCACACCTCACTTGTGTTAAGCACCTAGACAGCAAACTAGGCCTCAATCTTCTCATCTCTAAAGTGGGAGTTATAATGCCAGTCTATCATGGAAATGTTTTAAGGACGTGTAGTGGTGGCAATTTTATTTTAAGGTGGGGATTCTCAACGGAGTTTAAAAAGTAATCCTTGCCTGAAAGTTTCCTACAAGGTTGCGACTTGGAAATTCTTGTCTTTTCCCCCAATTATATGACTAATTTAACCTTGGAGAGTTGCTTATATAAACACTGGGTTCATGAGGATATTATAAGGATGGGAGTATGTCACTGATCTGAACTAGATGAAAGAGAAAAGGTTAGAACATTTCAACTACATTCTGATGCATTAATTGGATTTTCAAATGAGACAATTTTCTTTTTAAAAGATTTCCATCAATAAAATCCCTATTAATGCTTGCCCAGTGGGACTTAGGAGAGAGCTAATGACATATGTTTGTAAATTACATTGAAGATGATTAATAACTTTTACTTTTGATGCTTCAGGTGATGATTTCAGAGCACTTTCTGATATAAAAATGACTGTTCCAGAGAGAGAAACTGAGACTTAAAAAGGAGTGTGAACCTCCTCAGGCCACAAAATGTGAGCCCTCCGTTTCAAACACATGGTTTGTGTTTTAATTTCTCTCGCTTTGAAATAAATGAAGAAAATGTAAATCAACATTTATTGAACATCTGCATTGTTCCAGGCATCATCAGGAAAGGGGAAGTAAATACGATCCTGGATCTGCTCTCACAAAGTTAAAACACTGCTCTTTTGGTGTCCAATGCTAAGTATGATTATAGAAGAAAACACAGAGGCGGAAGGAATATAGGGAATGCATTAATTGTCTCTATCAGGATCAAGAGGTACACTGTCCAACTTCCTGGAGAAAGAATGTTTTGAGCTGGATTTTGCAGGAAAAGTGTGAATCTTCTAGTGTTACGGAAAGTAGGGCATGTACACAGAAGCATTTGCAGCTTGAAGCTCTCTGAGAACGAGAAGCAGTCAGAAATTGCTGGATGTTTTGGTGTGAGTTTGTGGGAGTAACAGGCAGTGAGGCTGGGTGAAGGTTGTCAGGAATCGGGCATGAGAATTTTAAAATATTGTGCTGTGGAATTTGGACATTATACCATAGGTGATGCTGAAGTGTTTTAAGGAGGAAGTGGCTTGAACAGTTTTGTATTCTATAAAGCTGTTTCTGTCAGCTTAGGCTAAGTTACACTGTGATAACAAATAACCTCAAAATCTGAATGACTTAATATTTCAAAATTTATTTCTAGCTTATATCATATGTTCATTATAGGTCACATGCAGCCCCATTCTATGCCATCTTTTCTCTGGTACCCAAACTGACAAAGCAGCCTCTCTCTGGGGCACTGGTAGTTGGGTGTCAGAGGGGGAAAAGGGACATTGAAAACCATGAGCTTGTACACAAAACTTCTTCTGGAAATGATATACGTTACATTTGCCCACATTTTATTGGCAAAGCAAATCATATGGCCACTGTTAGCTACATGAGAGCATGTACATCATCCTTCCCAAGGAAAAATAACCCCTGGGGGATGGGGGCAGCAAATATTTTGATTAATAATTCATCCACCATATAAGATCATATTTGAGCATATTTAGATATGAGGAAACTTCACTAATAAATAATTAGGGGATAGGCTAGAATAAATTAGAGACAGCTCTGAATTAACAAGATGTCGTAAATTATAGTTTTGATATTTTCAAGCATATCCAGAGGCATAAAACAAGGAAAAACATATGGCATGGCTAGACTTGCTTGATAAGAGATAATTTGTAATCACTATTATATTATTACTGCTGATAATCATAACTGAGGGTGTGCTGAGGCTGAGCATCTTTTCATTTACAATGCAGGTACATTCTCCTATTTATTTTTCACGGCTATTCCACGAAGCATGCAAAGTCACTAGCATTATCCTTATTTTACAGAGCAGTAAGTTGATGCTCAGTTAAGTCCACTAACTTGTTCCAAGTTACTGAGTGACAGACTTGAACTCAAATATAAGGAGCTCTGCCTTCAAAACTAATGTTATAGCATGGTGGACAAAGTAAATTTTCACCTAAGGAATTTAATTACTGCTCTGACAATATTGTCTATAGGGATACTGCTTAACAGCTCTTTTTCTAGGATAATTTAAAGGTAAATATCAGCTTTTCTCATCATACTTACTGCAAATCCTAAATCAGTGAGATCTAAGTTAATGATCTACAACCAGTATTATGAAAATGGGAGCTCATACTATTTCAACTGCATAAATATTTTAAGATCAGCTATGAAATTACTTTTTACCAACCAATGAACATTTCTAATATGCATTTATCATAAAATAATCCAGCCAAGTCCTAAATATAACACTGCACTTTTCTCTATGTTTTTACATGTTTTATGAGAAAACACTAGCTTCTCTCTGCCTGGAATCAGCATTTTGTCAGATCTCTGGTCCATGTGCTTTGTCAGAAAATATTCTGTCAAAGTGAATTTACACATTCCCAGAACTCCTTTCACCTAATAAAAGTTATCTGTAAAGGTTGCAGCTGCTTTATAAAGATTTATTCTAAAAAAAGTAAAAGGAGAAAATCAGTCATACCAGCTCTTCCTAAGAAACCATGCAGACCCTGATTCCTTATTTGCTGACATCTGAATATAAAAGAAACATAATGAAGGGAGGTAGTGTGATGTAGCAGACAAGCACAGTGTTCTGGAGACTGGAGACGGGCGATCTAATTCTGGAGCTCCCTCCAAGTTTTTGTGTGACTGTGGGCCTGACAATTCGACTCCCTGGGTTGCAGCAACCCTGTGTGTAAAAGAAGAGTCAGACGGATGATTCAAGGTCTGTCTTACAGTTCTAAAGTTCTATTACTTTAACAAAACAAAATATATTCATTCATATAATGCTTAAGGTATCTATCAAATTAGTTTTTGTTAAGTGGTTCCTGAGGGTCAGGCCCCATGCAGATCCCCAGAATAGAAAGCCGAATAAGGCATGATCATTCACAGTCCTTGCTCTCCAAGACCTCACAGTCCGTTGAAAGGAGGCAGGCAAGGAAAGTAATGCTTTCAACACAGTATAAGTGCGATGCTGGAATACACAAGGAGAGGACAGAGAGGGACACAGAGAAAAACTTACATCAATTTCAAAAATTTGTTCTAGCGCAAGACCGTCTAGAATAAGTTCTCTTCCATGCGCCATCTTTGTCTTTAATCTGTCCTCCTTCAACGTAAACATTCCCCAGTTGTTCCCACTATTCTGCGTGCTTTGTACATAACATCACCTTACTATTATTCCCATTTAGATATGAGGAAACTGAAGCTCAGAGACTGACTTGCCCAAAGCCTCATGAAAGTAATTAAGCAAGCGGCCTTTGAGGCCCCGTTGTCTGACCCCAAAGCCAATGCTTTTATCTCCCATGCAAACTTTGTGAGTGTGTGCATTTTGAACACTTTATGAATTATTTTTTCTCTGCATCGTTTATTCTCTTGTACAATTTCTAAAGAATTCATTTGCAGTTTCGCTAGTGACTGATGAGATCAGCTACCCATATTTTCATTGTAAGATTAAGTTTCCTGCTTGGTAAAGCCTTGCCTCCCTTCAGCTTTGATGAAGGCCTTGATTGGAAGAAGGGGGCATTGATAACCCTCAGCGGAGTTACAGGGGAGGTTTGCCAGAAGCACTCTGCTTTCTCATTCAGACCCCTGAAAGAAGTGTGCAGAATAGAAACAACCGGTTCCCTTTTGGCATTTTCACTCCTGGATTAATTTCGCCGAGATGGATGCACAGCGATCTCACTTCCAGGCCACTTAACAAAAGCCCCTTCAAGTGCAAAAGAAAATGATTCCTTGAGAGGCCAGAGAAAAAGAGTGTGAAAAAAAAAAGCAGTGGAGTGTTAAAAGATGCCTATCCCAGGATCCTTCTTCAGATTCACTAGCTGAACTACTTGGAGCATGAAGCAGCGTCTGTAGGGGCTGTGGTCAGATGGAAATGCAATAAAATGTAAAGACAAATACAAATTTAGCTCTCCAAAACCCATTTCAGTGGCTCACAAAAATCCTCGAGGTCCTTCTACTTAGTTACTTCAGACAGGCATGGGCAACCTTTTTCATTTCTTTTTAACGCTCCTGGCTGTCTGTGTCAAGGACTTTTGATGAGGAGGAGGCGAGGAGGCTTTTCTGGATGCTTCTCAGCCATCAGATCCCTGCCTGCCCGATGTATATAAATAGGAAGAGTGGAGTGTTAAAGAACATCCTCCCGTTATGTTCAGTCATCACCATGTCAGCCCCCAGGACCACGCTTAAAGGATCTCTGGAACACAGGACATTCAAAGTTAAGGATGAAGTGCCTACAAGACGGCCCAGAGCTTGATTTTATTGACCTGAAGCAAAAGCTTCACTTAGCACTTTTCTAAGCAACTAACTCCATTTTTTCCCTCCTAGATTAAAGATATAAAAGATCAATAAGAATGTTGCAAAATGTAGATGAAAAAATCACATCTACTATTTTCCAGTGCTTACTATATGCCTGGCACAGTGTTACAGACCTGATAGATATAGTTACCTCAAAACCCTGAATGTTAGCTAATATATTTCCCATTATTGTTTTTGTTTTTCATATAGGATAACCAAACTTAAAAAACAATAGTTAACTAACTTTCCCAAGGCCAAAGAGAAAGAGCCAAGATCTGAAATTGGCTTCCAACTAAAAACTACTACATTATCCAGTATGTCTGCCTTGGCCCAGATAGTGACTATCACATAACTAAGGGCCCATTCAAAGAGTGATGTATCTTTAGATTTAAAGACTAATCCATTCACTTCATGAGTAAGAAAAGAAAGCCCAGAAATAATAAGAGGCGTGAAGGAAAGAGCACTGAGTGTGCTGTCAACCACCTTGAGCTCCAGCCCCGGCTCTAACATTTCCTTTGGATCTTGGAAATGCTACTTAGTGACTCTGAACCTCAGTTTTCTCATTTGTGAGTTAGGGATATTAGAGCACCAATCTCCCTCAAGATGCCTTCATTCTACCCAGTTTCAGCCATTCCTTTCCTCTTCAGTATTTGTATCAATTATAATTTAACTGTCTGTAGGAGATTTTATTACAAAAGCTTTCCCTTCAGGGTCTTCATACTTTTCTTGTGTAGAGAGAATTTGATTATCACCATTCAAACCCATTTGAGATGGAAGTTGTACTTTAAAAGTTTTCCCAGGTTTCGTACCCTTCCTTATGTTTTGTCCTCAGTGGAAAGGGAACTAATATTTATAATATTAGTTATATATACATGTATGCTGTATATGTATGTGCTGTGGACATTGAGTTAGATTTGTTAAATATACAATCTAATCTCGTTCGGTCTTCATAGTTATTACACAATGAGGTAACATTATCCCCAATTTAAAGGAAAGAAAGCTGAAGTTCAGAGTAGTGTTGTAATAGTATTAAATTTGCACAATTTCTAAGAGGCAAAACTGGGATTCAGACTCAGGTGTTTTTGATTTACAAGTTTATGCCCTTCCCACTGTTCCCATTGTTTTAGGCCCAAACACTTACCTTGGTGTGGTGGATAGAACACATGGAAAGCTAAGAGTGACCACAGGTGGGCCCCAGTGGACCATGGGTGGACTGGTCTCCATTTGATAACCATACAATCAGAGAAATCTTTGCACAATTTCCCAGAGTTAAAGTGCTTCTATAATGTTACCATTTTGCTCTCCTCCTCCCATTCTCAAAGGGCTCAGAAAGACAATGTAGTGACTCAGTGCCTGACACAAGATTAACTCCATGTTTTTTTTGGGAAATGAGGTCAACATTCCATTGTACCATGTTCCTTTTATGGACGTTAAAATGTAACTTAGCTTACATACTGCGTGAAATTCACGGAAAAAGCTCTCTTTTAGCACAACACAATCTTAACTTAAATATGTAAGAACAGTCTTTGTATACCCATAAATTAGTTGTCTTTTTTCATTACTATAAAATAGGAATAATGCTAATACACAACTCATCGTGTGGTTAACTCATCCATCCATCCTCGCAATAAGAAGATTTTATTCATCATGTGGCACAGTCTGCTGTCCAGAACTCTTGCATTCTGAGTGGGGAAGTACCTTGCTGAAGTTAATACTGATCTATGTTGGCTTGTTGAATCTGGATCACCATTTGTTAAGTCCCTTTTGTAGTAGAGCACAATGATTTTTGAACTACAAACTCGAATGTACATGATGTCTGTTATGTTATGTTAATACTCTCATTAAAAACAATGGGCATTATAGAAAATAATTCAAAAGTTAATACCTAAAAACATTTGAATGAGAACATAAATGATTGGTAGAGAACACAAATGATTGTTTAAGTTGTACTGGTGTGATATGTGAAATGTAATAAGTAAATTCTCAAAACATCTTACAGCACATAAATAGATTTACCTAAATGCATAAATAATGACAAAAAAAATTGCATCAGAAAATCTCATGCCAACACAAGAAAGACCTTGGTATGGCAAACATAGCCATCTTTCAGGTAGAAAAAAGAAAGATTTTGCTTTTCATATTAAGAGGTTTCCGCAAGAGATCTTAAAAGAGCCTCAATTATAGTTAAATTAAATAAATATTTATTAATATTAACTACAAATACTTTTATTTTCTTGAGAAGCTATTTTTTTTAATTTTTATAATAAATCCAATATATGTTCACAGTTTTAAAGCATATTAAAACTCTGTATGCCTTGGGTGGTGATTGTGTTGATGGTCCCAAAAGTTTGTTTGGGGTACCTCCAAATGTCGGCATCTGTGTGTGTGTGAGTGTGTGTGTATGTGTGTGTGTGTGTGTGTCTTGCTATGGTCTGTTTATCCAAAGGGAAATCCTGCAATCTCCTCCCTGGGATGACTGAACAATGGTTGCTATGTCTCCGTGAGTGGAGAGCAGATGGAACTGATGACAGGCTCAGTACTGGAGTTCCACTGTTTTCTATGTTAGAGCTCACTCGTGTCTTAGCAGAGACTTAGATCCCGTACCCAGACTACGGGCCTCAGCCCTCAAAGGGCCTAGTGAATAAGCCATAATAATTAATGATAATATAATAAAAAGTAACATTTATTTAGCAATGAAGATGTCAGGCACTTTGCTAGACACTTCACGTAGAATATTGGAGCAACCCTGGTGTCAACCCTGCCAAGACAGTGTTATTATCTTCCTTTCTTAGGGGACGAAACAGAGGTTAAGTGAGGTTAGCTAATTTGTCCCAAATCATACAGCTTATAAATGGTGCAGCCAGCAATTGCTCTTAAGCATGTCTAACTCTGAAGCCCATGATTTCTACTTGTAAGACAAGAATGAAAAAGGAGAAAAATGTGTGCAGATTTTTTTATTGTGCATAGTGACCCTAAGTCCAGATGATAATGCATGGTTTTCTGATCAAAAGTATCTGGGTATTCATTACATGTGAACTTATTTCATGCCCAAATTTACCACCGCAAGCCCCACTTAACATCCAACCTCTTTGAAAAAATCATCTATGGCTTTAGGTACCAAGCTACTTATTAGAAATACAGGGAAGCTCTTTTTATGACACTGGCAGTGATTATGAAACTGAATATTGGAAGGATGATGTAAATTAAACAAAAAAGGTGGGAAACACTATCAATGCATGAGTGGAAACACAGCTTTGTTTTGTTGGTTTTCTGTTATATTGACACATGAACTTATGGAACAATTGGAAAAGTGCTGTGCTGTGAGGTTCATTGTTAACGGTCCCAACTAATGTGATGGAGGAAAGGGGCATGACTTTGAAAACCAGCTTCCTCTACTCATGAAACAAATAGGCTATATAAATGGTAGGTATGTTCAGACACAAAGTATCCTTAAAAGCAAACATGCCCATTAATGGCAAAGCTAAAATTTTAATTTTAAGTAAGATTAGGAAGTTTTGAATAAATAAGACTTCTATTATTTTTTTTTTTTTTGTGAGGAGATCAGTTTTGTGCTAACATCTGACAATCCTCCTCTTTTTTTGCTGAGGAAGACTGGCCCTGGGCTAACATCCGTGCCCATCTTCCTCCACTTTATATGGGATGCTGCCACAGCATGGCTTGTCAAGCAGTGTGTCAGTGCGTGCCCGAGATCCGAACTGGCTGACCCCAGGCCACCACAGTGGATCGTGCACACTTAACCTCTTGCACCAGCAGGCTGGCCCCAAGACTTCTATTTTTAAACATCTGATGACAAAAGCAATACTGTTGAGGAAAAAAATCAAAGTAGAGGAAAATAGTGGAAAGATAATGGTGTAAATTAAACAGCAAAACTTTGGTTTCTTATCAACCTGGGTTAAAATCTTGGCATTGTCACTTTTTTTTTTCTTTTTTGCTGAAGAAGATTTGCCCTAAGCTAACATCTGTTGCCAGTCTTCTTCTTTTTGCTGGAGGAAGATTCACCCTGAGCTAACATCTGTGCCAGTCTTCTTCTGTTTTATACGTGGGATGCCTCCATAGCATGACTGATGAGTGGTGTAGGTCTGCACCCAGGATCTGAATCCACAAATCTGGGCCACCAAAGTGGAGTGTGCTGAACTTAACCACTAGGCCATGGGGCTGGCCTGGCAATTGTCACTTTTTAGCTTTGTAATTCTGTTTTATTTACATATCCCTCTAAACCTCAGTTTTCTATCTATAAAGTTAATATAATAATACCATCTATAAGGTGAATATAATAATAATTATGTGTGGTTAAGTCTTAAATTAGAAAATATAAGGAATATACCCAGCAAAGGGCCTAGGAAATAGTAGGTCATCAATAATAGGAGTTGCTACTCTAAATAAATGTAAAGAAAAAAATATATCCATAATCTTATCCACAGTTTACCAATCCTAAAATAGTGGCATGTCTTCTTCCAGTCTGTTTTAGGTGTTTATATTTTACATGGGTAAAATAATTCTGAAAATTCTATTTTTATCCAGCTTTTTCGATTACAATGATACAATCAGCATTTTCATTATTATTTTTATTGAGGTGGTATTCACATATCATAAAATTAGCCATTTTAAAATGAACAATTCAGTGGCATTAAGTAGCATATTCACAATGTAATCACCACCTCTGTCTTGTTCCAAAACCTTTTCCTCATCCCAAAACGAAACCTGTACCCATTATGCAGTTATTTCTCATTCCTCCCTCCCCTCGGCCTCTGACAAACAACCACCAATCTGCTTTTTGTCTCTATGGATTACCTATTCAGGATATTCCATATAAAAGGAATCATACAATATGTGACCTTTGTGTCTGACTTCTTTCACTTAGCATAATACTTTTAAGATTCATCTAGATTGTAGCCTGTGTCAGTACTTCATTTTACAGCTGAATAACATACATTGCATATATATACCACAATTTGCTTATCCATTCTTCTGTTTATAGACCTTTGGGTGTTTTTCACTCTTTGGCCATTGTTCCTAGTGCTGCTGTCAGTGTGCGTGTACATGAACTTGTTTGAGTGCTTGTTTCCAATTCCTTTGGATATATAACTAAGAGTGGAATTGCTGGGTCATGTGGCCATTTTATGTTTAACTTTTTGAGGAACTGCCAGATTGTTTTCCACGGTGGCTGAACCATTTTGCGTTCCCACCAGCAATGTACAAGGGTTCCAATTTTTCCACAACCTCACCAATGCTTGTAATTTTCTGATTTTTTTTTAAATTGTAGCCATCCTAGTGAATGTGAAGTTGCATCCTGTGGTTTTAATTTACATTTTCCTAATGACTGATGATGTTGAGCTTCTTTTCATGTGCTTGTTTACCATTTGTATATCTTATTTTGAGATATTTCTATTCAAGTTCTTTGCCCATTTTTGAATTTTTGTTGTTGAATTGTAAGAGTTATTTATATATTCTGAATACTAGGCCCTTACAAGATATATGATTATCAAATATTTTCTTCCATTCTATAAGTTGTCTTTTTACTTTCTCGATAATGTTTCATTAATTTTAAAGATTTATTCATATCATCTCTCAAATAAGACTTCTAAATTTTAATGCATTTGAAACATTCAAAATAATAAGCATGAAAAAGCATTAGAGGCAAAGATGAAATACCTAAGTATCCAATCATAGAGGGATGATTAAATTAAATAGAGTGAATCCATATTCACTGTGATGTATGGTCCACTATCCCATTAGGCTGCCAAAATAAATTACTGTACTAAATAATATCAGTCCTGGGTTTTTAAAATAAAGTTTTATTTTTTATTATATTAAAACAGATGGAAAATTTGCTTTTCATTTATTTTCTGTTAATAACCCACCCTCATTATTACCCCACCTCATCCCAATCAGTTAGTGACCAAGTTGGCTTACTGGTAATAACACGAGTACTTTACATTCAGTGTATATTTATGGAATGGTTGTTAACATGTTCTTACAAAAGCTCTCCTTAATACTATCACACTTGCCTCTTTTATACAGCAATGGAGGAACTGCTAAGCAATTAAAAATGCTTCCCAAGCCCTTCTTCATAGATCTGAGCTTTTTAATGACAGTCCCTAGTGCTCCTCAGTTAGAAATGGCCTTCCTAATGCTATTATTTAACTTTAAAATAAATGTATTCAAAGATGGTTTTCATTTTTTATGCTACTAAACATTAACTTTCACCTGAAAAGAAGAGATAATTTTTATGATTAGGTTAATATTTATTTTGTAGGGAAAGCAAGGATAAGAAAATCTTACCATTAATTAATTTATAATTCATTAATTTAACAAATATTTATTGAGGCCCCACTGTATGCCAAGAACTATGTTATATTATGAGAATTCAAAAATGAAATAACCATTATATGCTCTCAGATAACTTACATAAACGCACAGTTAATTACAGTATCACATCATTTCTACACAATCTAGTGGAAACACAGGGAAAGAAATCCCTAAAACTGCTTGTGGAAGTCACAGATGATGTAGCTTAAACTGAGCTTCAAAGAATAAATTGCAGGTTTGCCAGATGAATAAGCTTAGAATGAAGGTGGAGGATGTTCTAGGCGGAGGTAACAGCATGTACAGCAATTCAAGCAAGTATGAGAAAGAATTTATGAAAGAGAATTTGGTGGTGCTATAACATGAAATGAAAGAGATAGGAGCAAAAGATGAGGTTGGGCAGGAGGGGTGAATCATGATAAATTTTTAAGTAGAGGATCAACATAAATTGAGGCTCAGAGGCAGAGTATTTGACGTAGGAACAATAAGAAAATTTGTAAAGATTGCAAATGCCCTTCCAGTGCAAAACTTATGTTCTTTTTCATCCTGATCCAATGACCTGTAAAAAACACAATCATTCTGGCTTGCCAACTTAGATCTGTGTTTCCTAACCTGAGCACTACTCTGTACTGATTATGAAGGTAAACAACTTTATTTGACCTTTGCTTCAGAATGTGTTTTTGTAACTCCTGATTCTGTTCTGTTCAGTGCAGCAAATCTTTGTTCAATACCTTGCATGCGGCAGACATGGAGTTAGGCAAAGAGGAAACTTACTTTCTTCAGTGAAATCCTCATATTGCAAGGAAATGGAATCTTAAATGAGTATTTGTAACAAGAAGTCTATATAAGGTGTTATGGTGAGATAATGAAATGAGTTATCATCTTTGCTGGGTTACAGAAAAGATGATGCTTGAGTTGGATGTAGAAGGACACTATCCAAGTTCTACCAAAGAGGAGAGTCAACCTATGAAGCAAGAACAAAAAGATGTGTAAAGAAATAAATATATAAAACAATATATTCATTAAAAGGATTGTAATAGGAACTCAGGTGCCAGAGGGAGAGTGATGATACTTGAGAACAGAAAAGTAAGTATATGGCAGATAATGAAAACCTATAAGGAAAGAAGTTCAGACAGCCACGTAGTTTCTCCTAGTTTCCACAGCTAGAAGGGAATGAAAGCAAGATTTAAATCCAGATTAATCTGCCCCTAAAACTGACATTTAAACCATGCAACTTTCTCATATGATGTAGTTGTAAAAATGGTACAATGTCCTAATATAATTTCCAACATAGATATAATTTTGAAATCCAATTCAATGGTCATGTATAAGCAGCATTACCTCTGGCCATCTCTGCTGTGGATTAAATCTGATAAATGTTCTAAGCAAAAGAATAGTATTTAAAAGAGAAGAATGTCTGGATAACTAGGTTGAGAATAATTTTGAGGCTATATTCAGGCTCGACAAGATAGCTTGCAATACTCAATTATCAATGTCTAGTATGGCTACTAAAGTGATAAGTGAAATCCTTTCTAATGCTTCAAGAAGCCTTTATAACCACAGTGCCTAGCAAAGAATTTAAGCAATGACTGCAATAACTATTCTGAGTTGGCGAAGCCTCCATTTAGAACTCAGTAACTGCTAAAGAAGGTGAGGGTGTAGTAAAGTAAACATTGTTTCAGATATTAAATATGATAGCTTGCATGTAAGTTATTTAGGCCAATATTTGCTACAGTATAGTGAATAAATATTACCTCTGTCTCTTAACCTTGAAAAATAAGTATTTCTAGGAGTCAAATAATTTCTATTACTAATGCACCAGGAGGTATATATAGGCTAATTCTCTTAAAAAGAAATCATCTAAGAGAGGTGGGACTTCCAGAATGGTGGAGTAAAAGCTCAGAAAACCTGCTTTGCAGTAAAATAACAATTTTAACTGGTGAAAATTATATATGAAAAAAACAATTATTTAAATTCCCTGGAGCTTTTTCTAAAAGTATATGACAAATGGAGAAACATTCATTCAAGAAAATCTACTCAATATCACTAAGAACAACAAGAGTCTATGTCATGACACACTCCATTATCCCACACACATCTCCATGTTACTGAAGCTTTACCTCACACAGGTATGGCCAAGAATGTGGGTTTTGTTTTCCTCCAGCTTCCAGTCAAGTGATATGGTTTTACCCAAAGAGGGATAGGCTCCCTGCATTTATCATTACCTGTAGCTCTGTGTTGCAGAGGAAGGTAAGCCAAGAGGACTGGGTCCTTCTTCCCCCAACCAGGCACCAGTCATAAGGTGAAATCTCTACTCCAGGTGAAAGTTGTTTTGAAAAAATATTCAAAAAATTAATAGCCAAAAATGTCTCAACTCTAATGAAAAATATTTATGTATACATCCAAGAAATGCAATAAAATCCAAGTAGCATTAACACAAAGAGACCCACACCTAGATGCATGATAGTAAAAAGGCTGAAGAAAAAGACCAAGAGAAAATTTTAAAAGCAACAAGAGAAAAATGATTCCCCATGTACACGGAAATCTCAGTAAAATTAACAGCTAACATCATCAGAAACAATGGAGGTGAGAAGACAGTGAAATGCCATATTCAAAGTGCTGAAAGAAAAAAATTATCAACCAATCAAAAAAATTATCAAAATACTTATATCCGTTAAAACTGTTTCTCAAAAACAAAGGCAATTGTGAAACATTATGAATGTACTAATTGTCTCTGAATTGCTCACTTTAAAATAGTTGTTTTTTGTTATGTAAATTTAACCTAAAAATAAAAAGATAAGAAAAGAAAAGAAGGCAAAGTAGACATTCCCAGATGACCAAAACTAAGAGAATTTATTGCTAGCGAACCCAAGTTACAAGAAATAACAGAAAAATTTCTTCCAATTGAATCAATGACATAATTTGAATACACACAAAAAAACAAAGAACTTCAATAAAGTTAATTGTGTAATTGTAAAAGAAGTCATAAATACACATTTCTTCTCCCTTCTCCTCTTAATAGATTTAAAAAGCAATTGTTTTATAAGCAATATGTGTATAATTGTATATCTGGACTTACAGTGTATAGAATGTAGTGTATTTGGCAGTAATAGCACAAACAAAGTAGATGGGAGTAAAGCTCATTGGAATAAGGAAATGATACCAGATATTAAATCCACAGGAACAAAACTAATAGAATTAAGGGGAGAAATAGTCTAACAATAATATTTGGAGACTTCAATATCTCAATTTTAATAATTGATAGAAAAGCTAGGTGCAAGATTCACAAATAAATAAAAACTTGAAAAACGCTATAAACCAACTAGGCTTAATAGACATCTATAGAACCTTCCACCCAAGAGCAGTGGAATTCATATTCTTTTCTAGTGCACATCGAACATTCTCCAGGATAGACCATCTGTCAGGACATAAAACAAGCCTCAATAAATTTAAAAGTTTTAAAATTATTCAAAGTATGTTCTATGGCCAAAATTGGATGAAATTAGAACTCAATAACAGAAGAAAACTTTTGAAATCCGCAAATATATGGCAATTAAGCAGCACGCTCCTAAATAATCAATGAGTCAAAAAATAAACCACAAGAGAAATTAGAAAATATTTTGAGATGAATGAAAATGAAGACACAAAGTAACAAAACATATGACATGCAGCTAAAGCAGTGCTTAGATGGAAATTTATAGCTGCAAATGCTTGAAAAGAAAAATCTCAAATTAATAACCTAATTTTTCCTTTAAGACACTGAAAAATCAACAAACTAAACTGAACACGAGCAGGAGGAATGAAATCATAAATATTAGAGTGGAAATAAATGAAATAGAGAAAAGAAAATCTAGCAAATATAAACAAAACAAGAAGCTGGTTCTTTGAGAAGATCAACGAAATTGACAAACCTTTAGCTGGACTGCCCCAGGAGAAAAGAGAGAAGCTTCAAATTACTAAAATCAGGAATGAAACTGGATACATCACTAGACACCATAGAAAAATAAACTTTTCTCTATTTATCTTATAAGGGAACACTATTAGCAACTATATGCCAACAAATTAGATAACTCAGATAAAATGGAAAAATTCCTAGAAAGACACAAACTACTGAAACTACATTAGGAGAAAATAGAAAATCCAAAAAGACTTATAACAAGTAAAGATATTGGGTTCTTAAGCAAAAGACTTCCCCAAAAGAAAATCCCAGGCCCAGCTAACTTCACTGGTAAAATTTACAAAACATTTAACAAAGAATTAATACCAATTCTTCAGAAAGAATTCTTCAATACCAATACCAATATCAATTCTTCAATACCAAATTTTTCAAACTCTTCCTAAAAATAGAAGATGAAGGAACATCTCCCAAATCAGTGGCTATGACTGTGGTGTTGCCCTGACACCAGACAAAGGCAACGCAAGAAAAGAAAAATACAGTCTTATATCTCTTATAAAGATAGATGCAAAAAAATCAATAAAATACTAGCAAAGCAAATCCAACAACATATAAGAAGAACTGTATACCATGACCAAGTAATATTTGTTCCAGGATGCAAAGTTGTTTCAACATCCGAAAACCAGTTAATATAATAATCATAACAATAGAATAAAGGACAAAATCATATGATTATCTCAGTAAACACAGTAAAAGCATCTAACATAATTAAACACTGTTTTATGATACAAACACTCACCAAACTAGGAATAGAAGGGACCTTCCTCAACTTGACCAAAGGTAGCTACAAAAAATCTACAGTTAGTATCTTAGTTAATGTTAAAAAGCTAAATGCTTTCCCCTCGACATTAGGAAGAAAATAAAAATGCTCACTCCCCTTGTATTGATCATTTTCATGGAGATTCTAGCTGGGACAATTAAGAAAAAGAAATATAAAGAATCTGGATTACAAAGGAAGAAGTAAAGCCCTTTCTATTTAAAGGTGACATGATCTTGAACAGAGAAAATCCTAAGTAATCAACTAAAAAATGATTAGAGCTATTGAACAATTTTAGCAAAATTATAGGATACAAGATCAACACACAAAAATCAATTGTATTTTTATAAATTATCAATGAATATTCTGAAAATGAAATTAAGAAAGCAATTCCATTTATAATAGCATCAAAAATAATAAAAATATTTAGGTATAAATTTAACAAAATAAGTACAAACTTATACACTGAAACTATAAAACATTTTTGAAAGAAAGTAAAGCAGATTCAAATAAATGGGAAAGTACCCTATGTTCATGGATAGGAGATTTAATATTGCTAAAGAGGCAATACTCCCCAAATTGAGTTACAGATTAATGCAAACCCTATTTGAATCCCACGTGGCTTTTTTGCAGAAATTGACAAAATAATCCTAAAATTTATATGGAAATACAAGGAATTGAGAATAGTCAAAACAATTTTGACAAAAGGGAACAAATTTGGAGGGCTCACACTTCCTGATTTCAAGACTTATTACAAATCTACAGTAATAATGATGGTGTGATACAGGTATAAAAATAGATACATAGACTAATAGAATAGAATTCAGAGTCCAGAAATAAATCTGTATATCTATGATCAATTGTTTTTCAACAAGAGTGCTAAGATCATGAAGTAGAGAAAGAATTGTCTTTTCACCAAATGATACAGAGACACTTGGATTGCCATATGCGAAAGAATGAAGTTGGACCTACACCTCACAGTCTTTACAAAAATTAACTTTACTTTCACATTTAAAAAAACTAATTATCTAAAGAAAGTAAATTAGTGGTTGGTTGCTTAGGGTTGTAGAGGGATGGGGGGAATGGGGAGTGACTGCTATGGGCATGGGTTTATTTTAGATTGAAAAAAACGTTCTAAAAGTAGATTTTGGTGATGGTTGCACAACACTGTGAATATACTTAAAAAACATTGAATTGTACATTTTAAATATGTGAATTGTATGGTATATGGATTATGTCTCAATAAACTTAGGAGCAAAACCAAATACACCCACACAGAATATCACCTGAGACCTTCACCCTGTGAAAACTGAACACCGATACTATTCACTACCTAAATACTCTCTCTTTAATCCTTCCCCAAACTATCTTTTTCTTTGAAGTGAAATTATTATTTGACACTACTTAATCCTCCTGAAACATTTATATTTTAAAATCTTAGT